>NW_026962700.1:0-232588 GCF_032445375.1 Bacillus rossius redtenbacheri | reverse complement strand
AGTGTTACCGGTGCCAGCAGGCCGGCCACCCATCCACACGCTGCGAGAGGCCGGTGGCCTGTTTCAAGTGTGCCGGGCCCCACCGGTCCCGCGAGTGCACATCGACGACTCCGAAGTGCGTCAATTGCGGCGAGGCGCACTTCGCGACTTCCATGGACTGCCGGGTGAACCAGGCCTACCTCAGACGCCACCCCCCCCGACAACAGCCTGAGGCCACCCCGGCACCGCGACCGCGACCGCCAAACTTGACCGACGCTCGTGCCTTTCCCGCCGTCACCTCCAACGCCTGGACTCGGCGCGGTTCCGCCGCCGCCACCCTGTTCCCCTCCCGCGACGGGCCATCTCCATCTGCACCTCAGGACCCCTCATCTCACCGACCGGACGCTGACGACACTTCATTCACCACGATCATACGTGACCTCATCCAGCTGTTTCGGCAGTACTTTCCCTTCATTCGCCGCACCCTGACCGCCCTGTCCCATGCCAAGTCCCCTTCGGAGAGATTCGAGGTGCTCCTCCAAGCGCTTCTGGGTCTCTTCGATGGATCCCCCGCCGCCCCTTAAGCTCCTAGTCTGGAACGCCTTTTCTTTGCTCCCTAAGCTTCTCGACTTCCTTCACCTCGTCGACGAGCACTCACCCGATGTCGTGTTCCTATCAGAGACCTGGCTGACCCCCGCTGTACCCCTCCGCGTCCCGGGATATGCCGTCCACCGCTCCGACCGTGATGGTCGGGGGGGTGGGGTGGCACTCCTGGTGCGCGACACCTTCACCCATCACCGCCGACACATTCCACCTTCACCCGCGACTGAGGCTGTGGCCGTGCGCCTGTTCGGACAGCCCTACTCCCTGACTCTAGTCTCCGTGTATCTCCCACCCCAATTTGCCTTCCCCTCTGCCGCCGTTGTCGCCCTCGGTCGGCTCGATGCCCATGTCGTGCTGGCCGGGGACTTCAACGCCACCCATCCCTACTGGGGCTGCGTCGCGGCCAACCGCCGAGGCAGCTCCCTCCGTCAGCTCCTCCGGCGTACTAACCTCTCCATCTGCGCCCCCGCCACCCCCACATTCTTCCCCGCTCAGCACCACCGTCATCCCAGTATCATCGACCTCGCCCTCACCACACCGCTCCCCATCATCTCTGGTCTCACCACGCTCACCGCCGGGGCCTCGGATCACCTGCCCGTCCTCGGCTCCCTTCACTTCTACCCCCATTCCAACCCGCACCTTCCCCGCTTCGACTTCCGCAACGCCGACTGGAATGGGTTCCAGACCACCCTCTCATCATCACTCGACCTCACCCTCCCCTTCGACACCCCCGACCGTCTCGACGCCAACGTCGTGTCATTCACCCGGGCCGTCTCTGCGGCCGCCTCCGCTCACATTCCGCTGGCCACTCCAAGTACCCGCATCACCCCCTTCCCGCCTTACCTGCGTGACGCCGTGGTCCTGCGCGACCGCTTCCGCGGCCTGTGGCAGGCCAACCGGTCCCCGTTGACACGGATGGTGTTCCTCCTGCTGCGGGGCCGGTGCCGCCGGATGGTCGCGGCGTGGAAGGCGCATTTGGAGACCCGGCGTCTCGGCTCCCTCGCCTCTGCATCCGGCTCTCTGTGGACCTACGTCCGGCGCCTCCGATCGGTCCCCACCACTATTCCCCCACTCACCCACCCGGCCGGGGTGGCGGAGACTGCCCCTGAGCGATCGGAGGCGGTCGCTGCCTATCTCGCGACCACGTTTGCCTCCGCTGACCCCCCCACCCTCTCCTCCGAGTCTTCGGACGACGGGGACACACCCCCCCCCCCTCGCACATCACGTCACTCTGCCCGTTCTTCCGGACTCTCTGCCATTCCCTCTCGCCACGCCATCGGAGGTGCGCACACTCCTCCTCCGTCTCAAGCCCCCTTCTGCCCCCGGTTCCGACTCTCTGCCTGCACCCGTCCTCCGTGCTCTTCCTCGGAAGGCGACGGTCTTCCTTACCCGCATCATCAACGCGATGTTCCTTCTCTGTCATTTCCCCACCCCTTGGAAAGTGGCCATTGTCTCACCCATACCCAAACCCGGGAAGCCCCCTTCCCTACCATCATCGTACCGCCCCATTTCTCTTCTACCCATCATCTCTAAGGTCGCAGAGCGGACCATTCTCACACGCCTTCTCCTTCACGTCAACCTCTTGCATCTTCTCCCCCATCACCAGTTCGGTTTCCGCAAACGTCACTCCACCTCCCACGCCATCGCCCGTGTGGAGGTGCTGGCTGTCCAAGGTTTCGCACGGCGCCAACACACGGGCATGGTGCTTCTGGACCTTGCCCGGGCATTTGATTCCGTGCCCCATTCACAACTCATTCACCGTCTCTCCGCCACCGACCTTCCACCTCATCTCATACGCCTCATCTGCTCGTTCCTGGGGGGTCGTACCTTCCGGGTTCGGGTGGAGGGCGAACTCTCCGACCCCCGTCACATCATGGCCGGCGTCCCCCAGGGCGCCATCCTTTCACCCCTTCTCTTCACCCTTCACATCGCCGACCTGCAACCACCACCTGGCACTCACCTGGTTCAGTACGCCGATGACACTTGCCTCCTCGCTTCCTCCGTCTCCGAGCGGATGCTCGGCGGCCGCCTGAGCCGCGGGCTCACATCACTCTCTACTCAGTTCCTCGCGCACGGCATCGGGCTGAACTGCTCGAAGACCCAATCCATTCTCTTCTCACGCATCCACCCACGCCAGGACCACCCCCCACGAGTTTCCAGCACTGCCATCCCCTGGTCACCCGAGGTCCGCTATCTGGGGGTGACCCTGGACAGTACCTTCACTTTCATCCCGCACCTTGCTTCCATGAAGACTCAATCCAGGGCGGTCTTGGCGCAGCTGGCACCGATACTGCGACCCTCATCTGGCACCCCCCTCCCGGTTCGCATCACCGCATTTCATTCCTACGTCATCCCACGCTTCACCTACGCATCCCCCGTGTGGGTTCATTCATCCCGTTTCAACCTTCGCCCCATTACCCGCACCTACTTCCTGGGGATTCGTCTCCTTCTCGGACTCCCCCGCGCCACCTCCAGGCTGACTCTCCTGGCAGACTCCGGCCTGCCCCACCTTCACCCTCTCCTTCGCTCCATGACTACTTACTTCCTACGCCGATGCCGACGCAGCGACAACCCCCTCATCCTTCAACTTGCGGAGCCGCTGCCTCCTGCACCCCACCCACGACGACCGCTCTTTTCGACTGACCACTTACGCGACGACTCCGACGACGACGCTGACGACGTCCCGGCGGCCGGTGGGCCCGGTAGATGACGACGTAGACCTCCACGTCCACCGGTAGCCTCCGCGGACCCGCCACCATAGTTCACCATCTACATCGCCACTCCGTCTTCTTCCCATCGTCATCAGCATCGCCGTTTTCTCCGCGCGGCCTCCATCAGCTGCGCGGCTCCTGGATCAGCATCTCTTCACCCCCAGCAGTCCCTCACCCCCCCTCCACCCAACAAGTAGCCGGGACCTTCAAGAACCTCCGTGTTGGCGGGGTCCAGCATCGTCATGTTCTTCATCTTTGTGTTTAT
Organism: Bacillus rossius redtenbacheri; assembly: GCF_032445375.1. Taxonomy (NCBI): domain Eukaryota; kingdom Metazoa; phylum Arthropoda; class Insecta; order Phasmatodea; family Bacillidae; genus Bacillus; species Bacillus rossius. The sequence continues at coordinate 229,030 of NW_026962700.1, read as the reverse complement.
GTTCTGTACAGTGTTCTTGTCAACTGCCTTGTATGTATCTTTATGTATTAAATGATGTTTTTGTGTGTGGGGCCCCTAGGGGCCCCACTTTTGAAAAAAAAAAAAAAAAAAAAAAAAAAAAAAAAAAAAAAAAAAAAAAAAAAAAAAAAAAAAACTAAAGATTTCCGTGGAGGGGAACATTTGATGAGTCTTTAAACAATTTTTTGTTGTGCCCAGTGTTTACACACTGGGCCGGTTACCGTTAAACCACTGGGCCCGGGGGTGAGGCGGGGAGGGGGAAATCTGAAAAATCGAATTGGACAAGTATCGTTCATGGGAATTTTTTTTTTCTTTTTTCAACTATTACCATGCACAATTACGTACCTTCCTTCCGCACTTTCAAGACGGTGGGGTTGTTCGCCAAGGCACCGTAAACTTGAGACCTACGAATGCATTACATACCATACACAGATGAAAAAAAAAAAAAAAATTACACTTCACTGTACATAATTCTTAACACTACTTCACAACTACTAAGTTGAAATTTTTTCACCGGGACAGCGCGAACGCAGTCCCGACTACCAAAAATTACGCGCCCGAGTTACCCACATTTGGGGTAATCGCAGAGGTCAGCTCAACCGAAGTGCAAGGGAAGAGCCTCACCCTGGGGGAACCCCCTGCTTGATCAGGGTAGCCCCTACGCCAGGTAAGTATGCTGCGCAGTGTTTCGCTTTTCTATTTCACTTGGAGCTCGGACCACCTCATCAACGTGTTTTGAGGTTATGTACTTCTACCTCCGAAACAGCTCTTTCCCCAGACATAACACTCCCGTGCCAGTTCATCACACTACATGACAGTACACACCAACAATGCAAATACAATTTCTTCCTACAACTGCCCGTTTCTACTCGCACCTCGTTTCCTTTGTTTCTGTACCCACGGCGACGGTCGACCGCCGCGTGCATTTGGTTACCCCGTTTGCCGCGTGGCGGCACTTGGTTACACCGTTTGCCGCGTGGCGGCACTCGGGTCGTCGCGTCCGCCTCGGCAAAAAGGCGGGCACCACGGCACAGTCGAGAGGGGAACTTTTTTCCATTAGCAACATACCTAGGGTTTCACGAAATATCGAGTGCCGTGTCCCACGAGGCGATTTTCGGACGATTCGCGGCTTCAGGCTGCACGACCGTACGCTATTTTCACCATTAGTGGTGGTCCGCACATTTTTCCTATATAGTCCGGATTTTCAAAGTTTCAACCGTGCTCTGGTTTCCCTTGAAACGCATAAATCTTTCGCCTTTTACTAAAGATTTCCGTGGAGGGGAACATTTGATGAGTCTTTAAACAATTTTTTGTTGTGCCCAGTGTTTACACACTGGGCCGGTTACCGTTAAACCACTGTGCCCGGGGGTGAGGCGGGGAGGGGGAAATCTGAAAAATCGAATTGGACAAGTATCGTTCATGGGAATTTTTTTTTTCTTTTTTCAACTATTACCATGCACAATTACGTACCTTCCTTCCGCACTTTCAAGACGGTGGGGTTGTTCGCCAAGGCACCGTAAACTTGAGACCTACGAATGCATTACATACCATACACAGATGAAAAAAAAAAAAAAAATTACACTTCACTGTACATAATTCTTAACACTACTTCACAACTACTAAGTTGAAATTTTTTCACCGGGACAGCGCGAACGCAGTCCCGACTACCAAAAATTACGCGCCCGAGTTACCCACATTTGGGGTAATCGCAGAGGTCAGCTCAACCGAAGTGCAAGGGAAGAGCCTCACCCTGGGGGAACCCCCTGCTTGATCAGGGTAGCCCCTACGCCAGGTAAGTATGCTGCGCAGTGTTTCGCTTTTCTATTTCACTTGGAGCTCGGACCACCTCATCAACGTGTTTTGAGGTTATGTACTTCTACCTCCGAAACAGCTCTTTCCCCAGACATAACACTCCCGTGCCAGTTCATCACACTACATGACAGTACACACCAACAATGCAAATACAATTTCTTCCTACAACTGCCCGTTTCTACTCGCACCTCGTTTCCTTTGTTTCTGTACCCACGGCGACGGTCGACCGCCGCGTGCATTTGGTTACCCCGTTTGCCGCGTGGCGGCACTTGGTTACACCGTTTGCCGCGTGGCGGCACTCGGGTCGTCGCGTCCGCCTCGGCAAAAAGGCGGGCACCACGGCACAGTCGAGAGGGGAACTTTTTTCCATTAGCAACATACCTAGGGTTTCACGAAATATCGAGTGCCGTGTCCCACGAGGCGATTTTCGGACGATTCGCGGCTTCAGGCTGCACGACCGTACGCTATTTTCACCATTAGTGGTGGTCCGCACATTTTTCCTATATAGTCCGGATTTTCAAAGTTTCAACCGTGCTCTGGTTTCCCTTCAAACGCATAAATCTTTCGCCTTTTACTAAAGATTTCCGTGGAGGGGAACATTTGATGAGTCTTTAAACAATTTTTTGTTGTGCCCAGTGTTTACACACTGGGCCGGTTACCGTTAAACCACTGGGCCCGGGGGTGAGGCGGGGAGGGGGAAATCTGAAAAATCGAATTGGACAAGTATCGTTCATGGGAATTTTTTTTTTCTTTTTTCAACTATTACCATGCACAATTACGTACCTTCCTTCCGCACTTTCAAGACGGTGGGGTTGTTCGCCAAGGCACCGTAAACTTGAGACCTACGAATGCATTACATACCATACACAGATGAAAAAAAAAAAAAAAATTACACTTCACTGTACATAATTCTTAACACTACTTCACAACTACTAAGTTGAAATTTTTTCACCGGGACAGCGCGAACGCAGTCCCGACTACCAAAAATTACGCGCCCGAGTTACCCACATTTGGGGTAATCGCAGAGGTCAGCTCAACCGAAGTGCAAGGGAAGAGCCTCACCCTGGGGGAACCCCCTGCTTGATCAGGGTAGCCCCTACGCCAGGTAAGTATGCTGCGCAGTGTTTCGCTTTTCTATTTCACTTGGAGCTCGGACCACCTCATCAACGTGTTTTGAGGTTATGTACTTCTACCTCCGAAACAGCTCTTTCCCCAGACATAACACTCCCGTGCCAGTTCATCACACTACATGACAGTACACACCAACAATGCAAATACAATTTCTTCCTACAACTGCCCGTTTCTACTCGCACCTCGTTTCCTTTGTTTCTGTACCCACGGCGACGGTCGACCGCCGCGTGCATTTGGTTACCCCGTTTGCCGCGTGGCGGCACTTGGTTACACCGTTTGCCGCGTGGCGGCACTCGGGTCGTCGCGTCCGCCTCGGCAAAAAGGCGGGCACCACGGCACAGTCGAGAGGGGAACTTTTTTCCATTAGCAACATACCTAGGGTTTCACGAAATATCGAGTGCCGTGTCCCACGAGGCGATTTTCGGACGATTCGCGGCTTCAGGCTGCACGACCGTACGCTATTTTCACCATTAGTGGTGGTCCGCACATTTTTCCTATATAGTCCGGATTTTCAAAGTTTCAACCGTGCTCTGGTTTCCCTTCAAACTGCTCTTAGGTGCTACTCTGAGTGGTTTGCAGGGATTTCCTTAGTTAATTCGAGTTTTCCTCGCGTGCTTTTATAATCCGACCAGTCGTTTCTGGTGCGAAGACTTGCTGCTGGGTGCATATCCGGATCTGGTAACTCTCAGCAGCAAGCAACAGGGTCCCCCCCTGGGCATTGCTGGGGGGACTCTGCAGAAATAAATTCAACCCTCGGGTTCCACTAATTATTATTTTCTTTTTATTTACAAGTTCTACTCAGCATCACTCCTATTATATTCACTCCATCTTCTTCCACCTTTAACTGACTGCTGACTGCTGCTGCTGCTTCCTGGGGCTGTCACCAGGTGGCCGAGAAGAGTAGTTCCTCCCGGGTGTGGCTCTTGGCCTGCCGACTTGATTGTTTCTCGTCGGCATGGCCGAGGGGGGGTCCGGGGAGGACCCGCCCCTGGGGGACTCCGACTTTGAGGGCCGACTCCAACCGCCATTGAGGGACTACACCAGGCCTCCTGGTGGCCACCGAGACCGGACGGGTGCCTCGGGCGATGCTGGAACAGAGGGATGCTCGCCGCCCCCCACCCCCAGCCGGACCGGGATCCGCACCCAGGAGCGCTGCACGAAGGTGTCGGAGTCCAGGCATCTCCAGATGGTGCCACCTGGCTTCTGCTCCGACACCCCCTTCACCCCGGACGTCACCATGGCAGCAACCCTCACCACCACGACCACCACCATGACGACCACGACAGTTTGCACTTTCACCCCCTCTGCTTCTCACCCCATCTCCTCACCATTCTCAGCGCCTTCCCCCTCACTGCCACTCATCCCTGTCGAGCCTGCGGCCCCCCGGGACGTGCCGATGGACACCGGCTTCAGCCTCCCCCGCCGGACGGTGAAGCGGCCGAGGATGGGGCGCGCCGAGGACCGCACCTCCATCTCCAACCGGTTTGGCGCCCTCGAGCTCGACTCCGCCGGCGAGGAGGGGACCTCGTCCCGGGACTCGTCACCTGCACCATCCACGTCATCCCGCATCTCACACCTCACCCGCCGCACCACCCCCCGACCGACTACGACCGCCGCGACTCAGCCATCGACCTCCGCTGCTCGTCAGCCGTCGCCTCGACCATCCACCTCCGCATCTGCACCTGGACCCCGCACCCGGCCTCCCACCCAACCTGCTGCCGCCCCCGCATCTGCCTCCGCCGCCGCCACCGTCAAGCCTACCCGCATGCCGCCCATCGGCTGCCGCCTCCCCATCACCACCAGCCCCTTCACCCTGGCCCAATCGTTTCAGTCGCTCCTTTCTGGCAAGCTATCCATCACCTCCGTCGACGGCCGCACCTCCTTTTACACTTCTAACGCCGCTGATCACACCTTCCTATACAACCACCTCACCCAGCTCGGCCATCAGCCTTTCACGCACCTGCGACAGGACGAGAAGGGGGACCGACTCGTCCTGAAGCGTCTCCCACTCACCACTACCCCCGAGGAGGTGCACGCCGCCCTCCTCGACCTGGACCTACCCGTTGCTTCCGTCACTCCGCTCCGCGTCACCGACACCGCCACGACCCGTCCGTTCCTGGTTAATACTCACCACCTGGGGGAGGCAGCTCCCTTCCTGGCTCTACGCTCCCTGGGCTGCTGGGTGGACTCCGTCGAACGCTATCGTGGCAGCGGGCGGGTCCCGCAGTGTTACCGGTGCCAGCAGGCCGGCCACCCATCCACACGCTGCGAGAGGCCGGTGGCCTGTTTCAAGTGTGCCGGGCCCCACCGGTCCCGCGAGTGCACATCGACGACTCCGAAGTGCGTCAATTGCGGCGAGGCGCACTTCGCGACTTCCATGGACTGCCGGGTGAACCAGGCCTACCTCAGACGCCACCCCCCCCGACAACAGCCTGAGGCCACCCCGGCACCGCGACCGCGGCCGCCAAACTTGACCGACGCTCGTGCCTTTCCCGCCGTCACCTCCAACGCCTGGACTCGGCGCGGTTCCGCCGCCGCCACCCTGTTCCCCTCCCGCGACGGGCCATCTCCATCTGCACCTCAGGACCCCTCATCTCACCGACCGGACGCTGACGACACTTCATTCACCACGATCATACGTGACCTCATCCAGCTGTTTCGGCAGTACTTTCCCTTCATTCGCCGCACCCTGACCGCCCTGTCCCATGCCAAGTCCCCTTCGGAGAGATTCGAGGTGCTCCTCCAAGCGCTTCTGGGTCTCTTCGATGGATCCCCCGCCGCCCCTTAAGCTCCTAGTCTGGAACGCCTTTTCTTTGCTCCCTAAGCTTCTCGACTTCCTTCACCTCGTCGACGAGCACTCACCCGATGTCGTGTTCCTATCAGAGACCTGGCTGACCCCCGCTGTACCCCTCCGCGTCCCGGGATATGCCGTCCACCGCTCCGACCGTGATGGTCGGGGGGGTGGGGTGGCACTCCTGGTGCGCGACACCTTCACCCATCACCGCCGACACATTCCACCTTCACCCGCGACTGAGGCTGTGGCCGTGCGCCTGTTCGGACAGCCCTACTCCCTGACTCTAGTCTCCGTGTATCTCCCACCCCAATTTGCCTTCCCCTCTGCCGCCGTTGTCGCCCTCGGTCGGCTCGATGCCCATGTCGTGCTGGCCGGGGACTTCAACGCCACCCATCCCTACTGGGGCTGCGTCGCGGCCAACCGCCGTGGCAGCTCCCTCCGTCAGCTCCTCCGGCGTACTAACCTCTCCATCTGCGCCCCCGCCACCCCCACATTCTTCCCCGCTCAGCACCACCGTCATCCCAGTATCATCGACCTCGCCCTCACCACACCGCTCCCCATCATCTCTGGTCTCACCACGCTCACCGCCGGGGCCTCGGATCACCTGCCCGTCCTCGGCTCCCTTCACTTCTACCCCCATTCCAACCCGCACCTTCCCCGCTTCGACTTCCGCAACGCCGACTGGAATGGGTTCCAGACCACCCTCTCATCATCACTCGACCTCACCCTCCCCTTCGACACCCCCGACCGTCTCGACGCCAACGTCGTGTCATTCACCCGGGCCGTCTCTGCGGCCGCCTCCGCTCACATTCCGCTGGCCACTCCAAGTACCCGCATCACCCCCTTCCCGCCTTACCTGCGTGACGCCGTGGTCCTGCGCGACCGCTTCCGCGGCCTGTGGCAGGCCAACCGGTCCCCGTTGACACGGATGGTGTTCCTCCTGCTGCGGGGCCGGTGCCGCCGGATGGTCGCGGCGTGGAAGGCGCATTTGGAGACCCGGCGTCTCGGCTCCCTCGCCTCTGCATCCGGCTCTCTGTGGACCTACGTCCGGCGCCTCCGATCGGTCCCCACCACTATTCCCCCACTCACCCACCCGGCCGGGGTGGCGGAGACTGCCCCTGAGCGATCGGAGGCGGTCGCTGCCTACCTCGCGACCACGTTTGCCTCCGCTGACCCCCCCACCCTCTCCTCCGAGTCTTCGGACGACGGGGACACACCCCCCCCCCCTCGCACATCACGTCACTCTGCCCGTTCTTCCGGACTCTCTGCCATTCCCTCTCGCCACGCCATCGGAGGTGCGCACACTCCTCCTCCGTCTCAAGCCCCCTTCTGCCCCCGGTTCCGACTCTCTGCCTGCACCCGTCCTCCGTGCTCTTCCTCGGAAGGCGACGGTCTTCCTTACCCGCATCATCAACGCGATGTTCCTTCTCTGTCATTTCCCCACCCCTTGGAAAGTGGCCATTGTCTCACCCATACCCAAACCCGGGAAGCCCCCTTCCCTACCATCATCGTACCGCCCCATTTCTCTTCTACCCATCATCTCTAAGGTCGCAGAGCGGACCATTCTCACACGCCTTCTCCTTCACGTCAACCTCTTGCATCTTCTCCCCCATCACCAGTTCGGTTTCCGCAAACGTCACTCCACCTCCCACGCCATCGCCCGTGTGGAGGTGCTGGCTGTCCAAGGTTTCGCACGGCGCCAACACACGGGCATGGTGCTTCTGGACCTTGCCCGGGCATTTGATTCCGTGCCCCATTCACAACTCATTCACCGTCTCTCCGCCACCGACCTTCCACCTCATCTCATACGCCTCGTCTGCTCGTTCCTGGGGGGTCGTACCTTCCGGGTTCGGGTGGAGGGCGAACTCTCCGACCCCCGTCACATCATGGCCGGCGTCCCCCAGGGCGCCATCCTTTCACCCCTTCTCTTCACCCTTCACATCGCCGACCTGCAACCACCACCTGGTACTCACCTGGTTCAGTACGCCGATGACACTTGCCTCCTCGCTTCCTCCGTCTCCGAGCGAATGCTCGGCGACCGCCTGAGCCGCGGGCTCACATCACTCTCTACTCAGTTCCTCGCGCACGGCATCGGGCTGAACTGCTCGAAGACCCAATCCATTCTCTTCTCACGCATCCACCCACGCCAGGACCACCCCCCACGAGTTTCCAGCACTGCCATCCCCTGGTCACCCGAGGTCCGCTATCTGGGGGTGACCCTGGACAGTACCTTCACTTTCATCCCGCACCTTGCTTCCATGAAGACTCAATCCAGGGCGGTCTTGGCGCAGCTGGCACCGATACTGCGACCCTCATCTGGCACCCCCCTCCCGGTTCGCATCACCGCATTTCATTCCTACGTCATCCCACGCTTCACCTACGCATCCCCCGTGTGGGTTCATTCATCCCGTTTCAACCTTCGCCCCATTACCCGCACCTACTTCCTGGGGATTCGTCTCCTTCTCGGACTCCCCCGCGCCACCTCCAGGCTGACTCTCCTGGCAGACTCCGGCCTGCCCCACCTTCACCCTCTCCTTCGCTCCATGACAACTTACTTCCTACGCCGATGCCGACGCAGCGACAACCCCCTCATCCTTCAACTTGCGGAGCCGCTGCCTCCTGCACCCCACCCACGACGACCGCTCTTTTCGACTGACCACTTACGCGACGACTCCGACGACGACGCTGACGACGTCCCGGCGGCCGGTGGGCCCGGTAGATGACGGCGTAGACCTCCACGTCCACCGGTAGCCTCCGCGGACCCGCCACCATAGTTCACCATCTACATCGCCACTCCGTCTTCTTCCCATCGTCATCAGCATCGCCGTTTTCTCCGCGCGGCCTCCATCAGCTGCGCGGCTCCTGGATCAGCATCTCTTCACCCCCAGCAGTCCCTCACCCCCCCTCCACCCAACAAGTAGCCGGGACCTTCAAGAACCTCCGTGTTGGCGGGGTCCAGCATCGTCATGTTCTTCGTCTTTGTGTTTATGTTCTGTACAGTGTTCTTGTCAACTGCCTTGTATGTATCTTTATGTATTAAATGATGTTTTTGTGTGTGGGCCCCTAGGGGCCCCACTTTTAAAAAAAAAAAAAAAAAAAAAAAAAAAAAAAAAAAAAAAAAAAAAAAAAAAACTAAAGATTTCCGTGGAGGGGAACATTTGATGAGTCTTTAAACAATTTTTTGTTGTGCCCAGTGTTTACACACTGGGCCGGTTACCGTTAAACCACTGGGCCCGGGGGTGAGGCGGGGAGGGGGAAATCTGAAAAATCGAATTGGACAAGTATCGTTCATGGGAATTTTTTTTTTCTTTTTTCAACTATTACCATGCACAATTACGTACCTTCCTTCCGCACTTTCAAGACGGTGGGGTTGTTCGCCAAGGCACCGTAAACTTGAGACCTACGAATGCATTACATACCATACACAGATGAAAAAAAAAAAAAAAATTACACTTCACTGTACATAATTCTTAACACTACTTCACAACTACTAAGTTGAAATTTTTTCACCGGGACAGCGCGAACGCAGTCCCGACTACCAAAAATTACGCGCCCGAGTTACCCACATTTGGGGTAATCGCAGAGGTCAGCTCAACCGAAGTGCAAGGGAAGAGCCTCACCCTGGGGGAACCCCCTGCTTGATCAGGGTAGCCCCTACGCCAGGTAAGTATGCTGCGCAGTGTTTCGCTTTTCTATTTCACTTGGAGCTCGGACCACCTCATCAACGTGTTTTGAGGTTATGTACTTCTACCTCCGAAACAGCTCTTTCCCCAGACATAACACTCCCGTGCCAGTTCATCACACTACATGACAGTACACACCAACAATGCAAATACAATTTCTTCCTACAACTGCCCGTTTCTACTCGCACCTCGTTTCCTTTGTTTCTGTACCCACGGCGACGGTCGACCGCCGCGTGCATTTGGTTACCCCGTTTGCCGCGTGGCGGCACTTGGTTACACCGTTTGCCGCGTGGCGGCACTCGGGTCGTCGCGTCCGCCTCGGCAAAAAGGCGGGCACCACGGCACAGTCGAGAGGGGAACTTTTTTCCATTAGCAACATACCTAGGGTTTCACGAAATATCGAGTGCCGTGTCCCACGAGGCGATTTTCGGACGATTCGCGGCTTCAGGCTGCACGACCGTACGCTATTTTCACCATTAGTGGTGGTCCGCACATTTTTCCTATATAGTCCGGATTTTCAAAGTTTCAACCGTGCTCTGGTTTCCCTTCAAACGCATAAATCTTTCGCCTTTTACTAAAGATTTCCGTGGAGGGGAACATTTGATGAGTCTTTAAACAATTTTTTGTTGTGCCCAGTGTTTACACACTGGGCCGGTTACCGTTAAACCACTGGGCCCGGGGGTGAGGCGGGGAGGGGGAAATCTGAAAAATCGAATTGGACAAGTATCGTTCATGGGAATTTTTTTTTTCTTTTTTCAACTATTACCATGCACAATTACGTACCTTCCTTCCGCACTTTCAAGACGGTGGGGTTGTTCGCCAAGGCACCGTAAACTTGAGACCTACGAATGCATTACATACCATACACAGATGAAAAAAAAAAAAAAAATTACACTTCACTGTACATAATTCTTAACACTACTTCACAACTACTAAGTTGAAATTTTTTCACCGGGACAGCGCGAACGCAGTCCCGACTACCAAAAATTACGCGCCCGAGTTACCCACATTTGGGGTAATCGCAGAGGTCAGCTCAACCGAAGTGCAAGGGAAGAGCCTCACCCTGGGGGAACCCCCTGCTTGATCAGGGTAGCCCCTACGCCAGGTAAGTATGCTGCGCAGTGTTTCGCTTTTCTATTTCACTTGGAGCTCGGACCACCTCATCAACGTGTTTTGAGGTTATGTACTTCTACCTCCGAAACAGCTCTTTCCCCAGACATAACACTCCCGTGCCAGTTCATCACACTACATGACAGTACACACCAACAATGCAAATACAATTTCTTCCTACAACTGCCCGTTTCTACTCGCACCTCGTTTCCTTTGTTTCTGTACCCACGGCGACGGTCGACCGCCGCGTGCATTTGGTTACCCCGTTTGCCGCGTGGCGGCACTTGGTTACACCGTTTGCCGCGTGGCGGCACTCGGGTCGTCGCGTCCGCCTCGGCAAAAAGGCGGGCACCACGGCACAGTCGAGAGGGGAACTTTTTTCCATTAGCAACATACCTAGGGTTTCACGAAATATCGAGTGCCGTGTCCCACGAGGCGATTTTCGGACGATTCGCGGCTTCAGGCTGCACGACCGTACGCTATTTTCACCATTAGTGGTGGTCCGCACATTTTTCCTATATAGTCCGGATTTTCAAAGTTTCAACCGTGCTCTGGTTTCCCTTCAAACTGCTCTTAGGTGCTACTCTGAGTGGTTTGCAGGGATTTCCTTAGTTAATTCGAGTTTTCCTCGCGTGCTTTTATAATCCGACCAGTCGTTTCTGGTGCGAAGACTTGCTGCTGGGTGCATATCCGGATCTGGTAACTCTCAGCAGCAAGCAACTGGGTCCCCCCCTGGGCATTGCTGGGGGGACTCTGCAGAAATAAATTCAACCCTCGGGTTCCACTAATTATTATTTTATTTTTATTTACAAGTTCTACTCAGCATCACTCCTATTATATTCACTCCATCTTCTTCCACCTTTAACTGACTGCTGACTGCTGCTGCTGCTTCCTGGGGCTGTCACCAGGTGGCCGAGAAGAGTAGTTCCTCCCAGGTGTGGCTCTTGGCCTGCCGACTTGATTGTTTCTCGTCGGCATGGCCGAGGGGGGGTCCGGGGAGGACCCGCCCCTGGGGGACTCCGACTTTGAGGGCCGACTCCAACCGCCATTGAGGGACTACACCAGGCCTCCTGGTGGCCACCGAGACCGGACGGGTGCCTCGGGCGATGCTGGAGCAGAGGGATGCTCGCCGCCCCCCACCCCCAGCCAGACCGGGATCCGCACCCAGGAGCGCTGCACGAAGGTGTCGGAGTCCAAGCATCACCAGATGGTGCCACCTGGCTTCTGCTCCGACACCCCCTTCACCCCGGACGTCACCATGGCAGCAACCCTCACCACCACGACCACCACCATGACGACCACGACAGTTTGCACTTTCACCCCCTCTGCTTCTCACCCCATCTCCTCACCATTCTCAGCCCCTTCCCCCTCACTGCCACTCATCCCTGTCGAGCCTGCGGCCCCCCGGGACGTGCCGATGGACACCGGCTTCAGCCTCCCCCGCCGGACGGTGAAGCGGCCGAGGATGGGGCGCGCCGAGGACCGCACCTCCATCTCCAACCGGTTTGGCGCCCTCGAGCTCGACTCCGCCGGCGAGGAGGGGACCTCGTCCCGGGACTCGTCACCTGCACCATCCACGTCATCCCGCATCTCACACCTCACCCGCCGCACCACCCCCCGACCGACTACGACCGCCGCGACTCAGCCATCGACCTCCGCTGCTCGTCAGCCGTCGCCTCGACCATCCACCTCCGCATCTGCACCTGGACCCCGCACCCGGCCTCCCACCCAACCTGCTGCCGCCCCCGCATCTGCCTCCGCCGCCGCCACCGTCAAGCCTACCCGCATGCCGCCCATCGGCTGCCGCCTCCCCATCACCACCAGCCCCTTCACCCTGGCCCAATCGTTTCAGTCGCTCCTTTCTGGCAAGCTATCCATCACCTCCGTCGACGGCCGCACCTCCTTTTACACTTCTAACGCCGCTGATCACACCTTCCTATACAACCACCTCACCCAGCTCGGCCATCAGCCTTTCACGCACCTGCGACAGGACGAGAAGGGGGACCGACTCGTCCTGAAGCGTCTCCCACTCACCACTACCCCCGAGGAGGTGCACGCCGCCCTCCTCGACCTGGACCTACCCGTTGCTTCCGTCACTCCGCTCCGCGTCACCGACACCGCCACGACCCGTCCGTTCCTGGTTAATACTCACCACCTGGGGGAGGCAGCTCCCTTCCTGGCTCTACGCTCCCTGGGCTGCTGGGTGGTCTCCGTCGAACGCTATCGTGGCAGCGGGCGGGTCCCGCAGTGTTACCGGTGCCAGCAGGCCGGCCACCCATCCACACGCTGCGAGAGGCCGGTGGCCTGTTTCAAGTGTGCCGGGCCCCACCGGTCCCGCGAGTGCACATCGACGACTCCGAAGTGCGTCAATTGCGGCGAGGCGCACTTCGCGACTTCCATGGACTGCCGGGTGAACCAGGCCTACCTCAGACGCCACCCCCCCCGACAACAGCCTGAGGCCACCCCGGCACCGCGACCGCGACCGCCAAACTTGACCGACGCTCGTGCCTTTCCCGCCGTCACCTCCAACGCCTGGACTCGGCGCGGTTCCGCCGCCGCCACCCTGTTCCCCTCCCGCGACGGGCCATCTCCATCTGCACCTCAGGACCCCTCATCTCACCGACCGGACGCTGACGACACTTCATTCACCACGATCATACGTGACCTCATCCAGCTGTTTCGGCAGTACTTTCCCTTCATTCGCCGCACCCTGACCGCCCTGTCCCATGCCAAGTCCCCTTCGGAGAGATTCGAGGTGCTCCTCCAAGCGCTTCTGGGTCTCTTCGATGGATCCCCCGCCGCCCCTTAAGCTCCTAGTCTGGAACGCCTTTTCTTTGCTCCCTAAGCTTCTCGACTTCCTTCACCTCGTCGACGAGCACTCACCCGATGTCGTGTTCCTATCAGAGACCTGGCTGACCCCCGCTGTACCCCTCCGCGTCCCGGGATATGCCGTCCACCGCTCCGACCGTGATGGTCGGGGGGGTGGGGTGGCACTCCTGGTGCGCGACACCTTCACCCATCACCGCCGACACATTCCACCTTCACCCGCGACTGAGGCTGTGGCCGTGCGCCTGTTCGGACAGCCCTACTCCCTGACTCTAGTCTCCGTGTATCTCCCACCCCAATTTGCCTTCCCCTCTGCCGCCGTTGTCGCCCTCGGTCGGCTCGATGCCCATGTCGTGCTGGCCGGGGACTTCAACGCCACCCATCCCTACTGGGGCTGCGTCGCGGCCAACCGCCGAGGCAGCTCCCTCCGTCAGCTCCTCCGGCGTACTAACCTCTCCATCTGCGCCCCCGCCACCCCCACATTCTTCCCCGCTCAGCACCACCGTCATCCCAGTATCATCGACCTCGCCCTCACCACACCGCTCCCCATCATCTCTGGTCTCACCACGCTCACCGCCGGGGCCTCGGATCACCTGCCCGTCCTCGGCTCCCTTCACTTCTACCCCCATTCCAACCCGCACCTTCCCCGCTTCGACTTCCGCAACGCCGACTGGAATGGGTTCCAGACCACCCTCTCATCATCACTCGACCTCACCCTCCCCTTCGACACCCCCGACCGTCTCGACGCCAACGTCGTGTCATTCACCCGGGCCGTCTCTGCGGCCGCCTCCGCTCACATTCCGCTGGCCACTCCAAGTACCCGCATCACCCCCTTCCCGCCTTACCTGCGTGACGCCGTGGTCCTGCGCGACCGCTTCCGCGGCCTGTGGCAGGCCTACCGGTCCCCGTTGACACGGATGGTGTTCCTCCTGCTGCGGGGCCGGTGCCGCCGGATGGTCGCGGCGTGGAAGGCGCATTTGGAGACCCGGCGTCTCGGCTCCCTCGCCTCTGCATCCGGCTCTCTGTGGACCTACGTCCGGCGCCTCCGATCGGTCCCCACCACTATTCCCCCACTCACCCACCCGGCCGGGGTGGCGGAGACTGCCCCTGAGCGATCGGAGGCGGTCGCTGCCTATCTCGCGACCACGTTTGCCTCCGCTGACCCCCCCCACCCTCTCCTCCGAGTCTTCGGACAACGGGGACACACCCCCCCCCCCTCGCACATCACGTCACTCTGCCCGTTCTTCCGGACTCTCTGCCATTCCCTCTCGCCACGCCATCGGAGGTGCGCACACTCCTCCTCCGTCTCAAGCCCCCTTCTGCCCCCGGTTCCGACTCTCTGCCTGCACCCGTCCTCCGTGCTCTTCCTCGGAAGGCGACGGTCTTCCTTACCCGCATCATCAACGCGATGTTCCTTCTCTGTCATTTCCCCACCCCTTGGAAAGTGGCCATTGTCTCACCCATACCCAAACCCGGGAAGCCCCCTTCCCTACCATCATCGTACCGCCCCATTTCTCTTCTACCCATCATCTCTAAGGTCGCAGAGCGGACCATTCTCACACGCCTTCTCCTTCACGTCAACCTCTTGCATCTTCTCCCCCATCACCAGTTCGGTTTCCGCAAACGTCACTCCACCTCCCACGCCATCGCCCGTGTGGAGGTGCTGGCTGTCCAAGGTTTCGCACGGCGCCAACACACGGGCATGGTGCTTCTGGACCTTGCCCGGGCATTTGATTCCGTGCCCCATTCACAACTCATTCACCGTCTCTCCGCCACCGACCTTCCACCTCATCTCATACGCCTCATCTGCTCGTTCCTGGGGGGTCGTACCTTCCGGGTTCGGGTGGAGGGCGAACTCTCCGACCCCCGTCACATCATGGCCGGCGTCCCCCAGGGCGCCATCCTTTCACCCCTTCTCTTCACCCTTCACATCGCCGACCTGCAACCACCACCTGGCACTCACCTGGTTCAGTACGCCGATGACACTTGCCTCCTCGCTTCCTCCGTCTCCGAGCGGATGCTCGGCGGCCGCCTGAGCCGCGGGCTCACATCACTCTCTACTCAGTTCCTCGCGCACGGCATCGGGCTGAACTGCTCGAAGACCCAATCCATTCTCTTCTCACGCATCCACCCACGCCAGGACCACCCCCCACGAGTTTCCAGCACTGCCATCCCCTGGTCACCCGAGGTCCGCTATCTGGGGGTGACCCTGGACAGTACCTTCACTTTCATCCCGCACCTTGCTTCCATGAAGACTCAATCCAGGGCGGTCTTGGCGCAGCTGGCACCGATACTGCGACCCTCATCTGGCACCCCCCTCCCGGTTCGCATCACCGCATTTCATTCCTACGTCATCCCACGCTTCACCTACGCATCCCCCGTGTGGGTTCATTCATCCCGTTTCAACCTTCGCCCCATTACCCGCACCTACTTCCTGGGGATTCGTCTCCTTCTCGGACTCCCCCGCGCCACCTCCAGGCTGACTCTCCTGGCAGACTCCGGCCTGCCCCACCTTCACCCTCTCCTTCGCTCCATGACTACTTACTTCCTACGCCGATGCCGACGCAGCGACAACCCCCTCATCCTTCAACTTGCGGAGCCGCTGCCTCCTGCACCCCACCCACGACGACCGCTCTTTTCGACTGACCACTTACGCGACGACTCCGACGACGACGCTGACGACGTCCCGGCGGCCGGTGGGCCCGGTAGATGACGACGTAGACCTCCACGTCCACCGGTAGCCTCCGCGGACCCGCCACCATAGTTCACCATCTACATCGCCACTCCGTCTTCTTCCCATCGTCATCAGCATCGCCGTTTTCTCCGCGCGGCCTCCATCAGCTGCGCGGCTCCTGGATCAGCATCTCTTCACCCCCAGCAGTCCCTCACCCCCCCTCCACCCAACAAGTAGCCGGGACCTTCAAGAACCTCCGTGTTGGCGGGGTCCAGCATCGTCATGTTCTTCATCTTTGTGTTTATGTTCTGTACAGTGTTCTTGTCAACTGCCTTGTATGTATCTTTATGTATTAAATGATGTTTTTGTGTGTGGGGCCCCTAGGGGCCCCACTTTTGACAAAAAAAAAAAAAAAAAAAAAAAAAAAAAAAAAAAAAAAAAAAAAAAAAAAAAAAAAAAAAAAAAAAAAAAAACTAAAGATTTCCGTGGAGGGGAACATTTGATGAGTCTTTAAACAATTTTTTGTTGTGCCCAGTGTTTACACACTGGGCCGGTTACCGTTAAACCACTGGGCCCGGGGGTGAGGCGGGGAGGGGGAAATCTGAAAAATCGAATTGGACAAGTATCGTTCATGGGAATTTTTTTTTTCTTTTTTCAACTATTACCATGCACAATTACGTACCTTCCTTCCGCACTTTCAAGACGGTGGGGTTGTTCGCCAAGGCACCGTAAACTTGAGACCTACGAATGCATTACATACCATACACAGATGAAAAAAAAAAAAAAAATTACACTTCACTGTACATAATTCTTAACACTACTTCACAACTACTAAGTTGAAATTTTTTCACCGGGACAGCGCGAACGCAGTCCCGACTACCAAAAATTACGCGCCCGAGTTACCCACATTTGGGGTAATCGCAGAGGTCAGCTCAACCGAAGTGCAAGGGAAGAGCCTCACCCTGGGGGAACCCCCTGCTTGATCAGGGTAGCCCCTACGCCAGGTAAGTATGCTGCGCAGTGTTTCGCTTTTCTATTTCACTTGGAGCTCGGACCACCTCATCAACGTGTTTTGAGGTTATGTACTTCTACCTCCGAAACAGCTCTTTCCCCAGACATAACACTCCCGTGCCAGTTCATCACACTACATGACAGTACACACCAACAATGCAAATACAATTTCTTCCTACAACTGCCCGTTTCTACTCGCACCTCGTTTCCTTTGTTTCTGTACCCACGGCGACGGTCGACCGCCGCGTGCATTTGGTTACCCCGTTTGCCGCGTGGCGGCACTTGGTTACACCGTTTGCCGCGTGGCGGCACTCGGGTCGTCGCGTCCGCCTCGGCAAAAAGGCGGGCACCACGGCACAGTCGAGAGGGGAACTTTTTTCCATTAGCAACATACCTAGGGTTTCACGAAATATCGAGTGCCGTGTCCCACGAGGCGATTTTCGGACGATTCGCGGCTTCAGGCTGCACGACCGTACGCTATTTTCACCATTAGTGGTGGTCCGCACATTTTTCCTATATAGTCCGGATTTTCAAAGTTTCAACCGTGCTCTGGTTTCCCTTCAAACGCATAAATCTTTCGCCTTTTACTAAAGATTTCCGTGGAGGGGAACATTTGATGAGTCTTTAAACAATTTTTTGTTGTGCCCAGTGTTTACACACTGGGCCGGTTACCGTTAAACCACTGGGCCCGGGGGTGAGGCGGGGAGGGGGAAATCTGAAAAATCGAATTGGACAAGTATCGTTCATGGGAATTTTTTTTTTCTTTTTTCAACTATTACCATGCACAATTACGTACCTTCCTTCCGCACTTTCAAGACGGTGGGGTTGTTCGCCAAGGCACCGTAAACTTGAGACCTACGAATGCATTACATACCATACACAGATGAAAAAAAAAAAAAAAATTACACTTCACTGTACATAATTCTTAACACTACTTCACAACTACTAAGTTGAAATTTTTTCACCGGGACAGCGCGAACGCAGTCCCGACTACCAAAAATTACGCGCCCGAGTTACCCACATTTGGGGTAATCGCAGAGGTCAGCTCAACCGAAGTGCAAGGGAAGAGCCTCACCCTGGGGGAACCCCCTGCTTGATCAGGGTAGCCCCTACGCCAGGTAAGTATGCTGCGCAGTGTTTCGCTTTTCTATTTCACTTGGAGCTCGGACCACCTCATCAACGTGTTTTGAGGTTATGTACTTCTACCTCCGAAACAGCTCTTTCCCCAGACATAACACTCCCGTGCCAGTTCATCACACTACATGACAGTACACACCAACAATGCAAATACAATTTCTTCCTACAACTGCCCGTTTCTACTCGCACCTCGTTTCCTTTGTTTCTGTACCCACGGCGACGGTCGACCGCCGCGTGCATTTGGTTACCCCGTTTGCCGCGTGGCGGCACTTGGTTACACCGTTTGCCGCGTGGCGGCACTCGGGTCGTCGCGTCCGCCTCGGCAAAAAGGCGGGCACCACGGCACAGTCGAGAGGGGAACTTTTTTCCATTAGCAACATACCTAGGGTTTCACGAAATATCGAGTGCCGTGTCCCACGAGGCGATTTTCGGACGATTCGCGGCTTCAGGCTGCACGACCGTACGCTATTTTCACCATTAGTGGTGGTCCGCACATTTTTCCTATATAGTCCGGATTTTCAAAGTTTCAACCGTGCTCTGGTTTCCCTTCAAACTGCTCTTAGGTGCTACTCTGAGTGGTTTGCAGGGATTTCCTTAGTTAATTCGAGTTTTCCTCGCGTGCTTTTATAATCCGACCAGTCGTTTCTGGTGCGAAGACTTGCTGCTGGGTGCATATCCGGATCTGGTAACTCTCAGCAGCAAGCAACAGGGTCCCCCCCTGGGCATTGCTGGGGGGACTCTGCAGAAATAAATTCAACCCTCGGGTTCCACTAATTATTATTTTATTTTTATTTACAAGTTCTACTCAGCATCACTCCTATTATATTCACTCCATCTTCTTCCACCTTTAACTGACTGCTGACTGCTGCTGCTGCTTCCTGGGGCTGTCACCAGGTGGCCGAGAAGAGTAGTTCCTCCCAGGTGTGGCTCTTGGCCTGCCGACTTGATTGTTTCTCGTCGGCATGGCCGAGGGGGGGTCCGGGGAGGACCCGCCCCTGGGGGACTCCGACTTTGAGGGCCGACTCCAACCGCCATTGAGGGACTACACCAGGCCTCCTGGTGGCCACCGAGACCGGACGGGTGCCTCGGGCGATGCTGGAGCAGAGGGATGCTCGCCGCCCCCCACCCCCAGCCGGACCGGGATCCGCACCCAGGAGCGCTGCACGAAGGTGTCGGAGTCCAAGCATCACCAGATGGTGCCACCTGGCTTCTGCTCCGACACCCCCTTCACCCCGGACGTCACCATGGCAGCAACCCTCACCACCACGACCACCACCATGACGACCACGACAGTTTGCACTTTCACCCCCTCTGCTTCTCACCCCATCTCCTCACCATTCTCAGCGCCTTCCCCCTCACTGCCACTCATCCCTGTCGAGCCTGCGGCCCCCCGGGACGTGCCGATGGACACCGGCTTCAGCCTCCCCCGCCGGACGGTGAAGCGGCCGAGGATGGGGCGCGCCGAGGACCGCACCTCCATCTCCAACCGGTTTGGCGCCCTCGAGCTCGACTCCGCCGGCGAGGAGGGGACCTCGTCCCGGGACTCGTCACCTGCACCATCCACGTCATCCCGCATCTCACACCTCACCCGCCGCACCACCCCCCGACCGACTACGACCGCCGCGACTCAGCCATCGACCTCCGCTGCTCGTCAGCCGTCGCCTCGACCATCCACCTCCGCATCTGCACCTGGACCCCGCACCCGGCCCCCACCCAACCTGCTGCCGCCCCCGCATCTGCCTCCGCCGCCGCCACCGTCAAGCCTACCCGCATGCCGCCCATCGGCTGCCGCCTCCCCATCACCACCAGCCCCTTCACCCTGGCCCAATCGTTTCAGTCGCTCCTTTCTGGCAAGCTATCCATCACCTCCGTCGACGGCCGCACCTCCTTTTACACTTCTAACGCCGCTGATCACACCTTCCTATACAACCACCTCACCCAGCTCGGCCATCAGCCTTTCACGCACCTGCGACAGGACGAGAAGGGGGACCGACTCGTCCTGAAGCGTCTCCCACTCACCACTACCCCCGAGGAGGTGCACGCCGCCCTCCTCGACCTGGACCTACCCGTTGCTTCCGTCACTCCGCTCCGCGTCACCGACACCGCCACGACCCGTCCGTTCCTGGTTAATACTCACCACCTGGGGGAGGCAGCTCCCTTCCTGGCTCTACGCTCCCTGGGCTGCTGGGTGGTCTCCGTCGAACGCTATCGTGGCAGCGGGCGGGTCCCGCAGTGTTACCGGTGCCAGCAGGCCGGCCACCCATCCACACGCTGCGAGAGGCCGGTGGCCTGTTTCAAGTGTGCCGGGCCCCACCGGTCCCGCGAGTGCACTTCGACGACTCCGAAGTGCGTCAATTGCGGCGAGGCGCACTTCGCGACTTCCATGGACTGCCGGGTGAACCAGGCCTACCTCAGACGCCACCCCCCCCGACAACAGCCTGAGGCCACCCCGGCACCGCGACCGCGACCGCCAAACTTGACCGACGCTCGTGCCTTTCCCGCCGTCACCTCCAACGCCTGGACTCGGCGCGGTTCCGCCGCCGCCACCCTGTTCCCCTCCCGCGACGGGCCATCTCCATCTGCACCTCAGGACCCCTCATCTCACCGACCGGACGCTGACGACACTTCATTCACCGCGATCATACGTGACCTCATCCAGCTGTTTCGGCAGTACTTTCCCTTCATTCGCCGCACCCTGACCGCCCTGTCCCATGCCAAGTCCCCTTCGGAGAGATTCGAGGTGCTCCTCCAAGCGCTTCTGGGTCTCTTCGATGGATCCCCCGCCGCCCCTTAAGCTCCTAGTCTGGAACGCCTTTTCTTTGCTCCCTAAGCTTCTCGACTTCCTTCACCTCGTCGACGAGCACTCACCCGATGTCGTGTTCCTATCAGAGACCTGGCTGACCCCCGCTGTACCCCTCCGCGTCCCGGGATATGCCGTCCACCGCTCCGACCGTGATGGTCGGGGGGGTGGGGTGGCACTCCTGGTGCGCGACACCTTCACCCATCACCGCCGACACATTCCACCTTCACCCGCGACTGAGGCTGTGGCCGTGCGCCTGTTCGGACAGCCCTACTCCCTGACTCTAGTCTCCGTGTATCTCCCACCCCAATTTGCCTTCCCCTCTGCCGCCGTTGTCGCCCTCGGTCGGCTCGATGCCCATGTCGTGCTGGCCGGGGACTTCAACGCCACCCATCCCTACTGGGGCTGCGTCGCGGCCAACCGCCGAGGCAGCTCCCTCCGTCAGCTCCTCCGGCGTACTAACCTCTCCATCTGCGCCCCCGCCACCCCCACATTCTTCCCCGCTCAGCACCACCGTCATCCCAGTATCATCGACCTCGCCCTCACCACACCGCTCCCCATCATCTCTGGTCTCACCACGCTCACCGCCGGGGCCTCGGATCACCTGCCCGTCCTCGGCTCCCTTCACTTCTACCCCCATTCCAACCCGCACCTTCCCCGCTTCGACTTCCGCAACGCCGACTGGAATGGGTTCCAGACCACCCTCTCATCATCACTCGACCTCACCCTCCCCTTCGACACCCCCGACCGTCTCGACGCCAACGTCGTGTCATTCACCCGGGCCGTCTCTGCGGCCGCCTCCGCTCACATTCCGCTGGCCACTCCAAGTACCCGCATCACCCCCTTCCCGCCTTACCTGCGTGACGCCGTGGTCCTGCGCGACCGCTTCCGCGGCCTGTGGCAGGCCAACCGGTCCCCGTTGACACGGATGGTGTTCCTCCTGCTGCGGGGCCGGTGCCGCCGGATGGTCGCGGCGTGGAAGGCGCATTTGGAGACCCGGCGTCTCGGCTCCCTCGCCTCTGCATCCGGCTCTCTGTGGACCTACGTCCGGCGCCTCCGATCGGTCCCCACCACTATTCCCCCACTCACCCACCCGGCCGGGGTGGCGGAGACTGCCCCTGAGCGATCGGAGGCGGTCGCTGCCTACCTCGCGACCACGTTTGCCTCCGCTGACCCCCCCACCCTCTCCTCCGAGTCTTCGGACGACGGGGACACACCCCCCCCCCCTCGCACATCACGTCACTCTGCCCGTTCTTCCGGACTCTCTGCCATTCCCTCTCGCCACGCCATCGGAGGTGCGCACACTCCTCCTCCGTCTCAAGCCCCCTTCTGCCCCCGGTTCCGACTCTCTGCCTGCACCCGTCCTCCGTGCTCTTCCTCGGAAGGCGACGGTCTTCCTTACCCGCATCATCAACGCGATGTTCCTTCTCTGTCATTTCCCCACCCCTTGGAAAGTGGCCATTGTCTCACCCATACCCAAACCCGGGAAGCCCCCTTCCCTACCATCATCGTACCGCCCCATTTCTCTTCTACCCATCATCTCTAAGGTCGCAGAGCGGACCATTCTCACACGCCTTCTCCTTCACGTCAACCTCTTGCATCTTCTCCCCCATCACCAGTTCGGTTTCCGCAAACGTCACTCCACCTCCCACGCCATCGCCCGTGTGGAGGTGCTGGCTGTCCAAGGTTTCGCACGGCGCCAACACACGGGCATGGTGCTTCTGGACCTTGCCCGGGCATTTGATTCCGTGCCCCATTCACAACTCATTCACCGTCTCTCCGCCACCGACCTTCCACCTCATCTCATACGCCTCATCTGCTCGTTCCTGGGGGGTCGTACCTTCCGGGTTCGGGTGGAGGGCGAACTCTCCGACCCCCGTCACATCATGGCCGGCGTCCCCCAGGGCGCCATCCTTTCACCCCTTCTCTTCACCCTTCACATCGCCGACCTGCAACCACCACCTGGCACTCACCTGGTTCAGTACGCCGATGACACTTGCCTCCTCGCTTCCTCCGTCTCCGAGCGGATGCTCGGCGACCGCCTGAGCCGCGGGCTCACATCACTCTCTACTCAGTTCCTCGCGCACGGCATCGGGCTGAACTGCTCGAAGACCCAATCCATTCTCTTCTCACGCATCCACCCACGCCAGGACCACCCCCCACGAGTTTCCAGCACTGCCATCCCCTGGTCACCCGAGGTCCGCTATCTGGGGGTGACCCTGGACAGTACCTTCACTTTCATCCCGCACCTTGCTTCCATGAAGACTCAATCCAGGGCGGTCTTGGCGCAGCTGGCACCGATACTGCGACCCTCATCTGGCACCCCCCTCCCGGTTCGCATCACCGCATTTCATTCCTACGTCATCCCACGCTTCACCTACGCATCCCCCGTGTGGGTTCATTCATCCCGTTTCAACCTTCGCCCCATTACCCGCACCTACTTCCTGGGGATTCGTCTCCTTCTCGGACTCCCCCGCGCCACCTCCAGGCTGACTCTCCTGGCAGACTCCGGCCTGCCCCACCTTCACCCTCTCCTTCGCTCCATGACAACTTACTTCCTACGCCGATGCCGACGCAGCGACAACCCCCTCATCCTTCAACTTGCGGAGCCGCTGCCTCCTGCACCCCACCCACGACGACCGCTCTTTTCGACTGACCACTTACGCGACGACTCCGACGACGACGCTGACGACGTCCCGGCGGCCGGTGGGCCCGGTAGATGACGGCGTAGACCTCCACGTCCACCGGTAGCCTCCGCGGACCCGCCACCATAGTTCACCATCTACATCGCCACTCCGTCTTCTTCCCATCGTCATCAGCATCGCCGTTTTCTCCGCGCGGCCTCCATCAGCTGCGCGGCTCCTGGATCAGCATCTCTTCACCCCCAGCAGTCCCTCACCCCCCCTCCACCCAACAAGTAGCCGGGACCTTCAAGAACCTCCGTGTTGGCGGGGTCCAGCAGCATCGTCATGTTCTTCATCTTTGTGTTTATGTTCTGTACAGTGTTCTTGTCCACTGCCTTGTATGTATCTTTATGTATTAAATGATGTTTTTGTGTGTGGGCCCCTAGGGGCCCCACTTTTAAAAAAAAAAAAAAAAAAAAAAAAAAAAAAAAAAAAAAAAAAAAAAAAAAAAAAAAAAAAAAAAAAAAAAAAAAAACTAAAGATTTCCGTGGAGGGGAACATTTGATGAGTCTTTAAACAATTTTTTGTTGTGCCCAGTGTTTACACACTGGGCCGGTTACCGTTAAACCACTGGGCCCGGGGGTGAGGCGGGGAGGGGGAAATCTGAAAAATCGAATTGGACAAGTATCGTTCATGGGAATTTTTTTTTTCTTTTTTCAACTATTAC
Source organism: Bacillus rossius redtenbacheri (assembly GCF_032445375.1). Lineage (NCBI taxonomy): Eukaryota > Metazoa > Arthropoda > Insecta > Phasmatodea > Bacillidae > Bacillus > Bacillus rossius. The sequence goes on along the minus strand of NW_026962700.1, from coordinate 204,683 downwards.
CATGCACAATTACGTACCTTCCTTCCGCACTTTCAAGACGGTGGGGTTGTTCGCCAAGGCACCGTAAACTTGAGACCTACGAATGCATTACATACCATACACAGATGAAAAAAAAAAAAAAAATTACACTTCACTGTACATAATTCTTAACACTACTTCACAACTACTAAGTTGAAATTTTTTCACCGGGACAGCGCGAACGCAGTCCCGACTACCAAAAATTACGCGCCCGAGTTACCCACATTTGGGGTAATCGCAGAGGTCAGCTCAACCGAAGTGCAAGTTCAAGTTCAAATAATTGTATTGACAGAAAATAAAATACACCTGTGATCGGTTTACAAGGAAAAAGGAACAATACATGCCTCAGCCGCAGGCTCTTACATGAAAACAAATTGAAAAGAAAAACACTGAAAAAGAAAGGCAGAAAACAAGTCGAAAACAAATTGGGGGAAAAACACGAAAAACCCCGAAACAAATTGAAAAAGGAAAAAGGAAGCAAGAACAGGCAACAGGAGAAGCCCCTAAACGGCTAGCGAGACGAAAAGCGGGGAGTAAAAACCCCAAAAACAACCACGAGACAAAAAAACGAAAACTATGCATGGGCGGCAATATGCCACCGAAACCATAAAAAGGAGGAAAAGAGGCGACCCGAACACTCGCGGGTCGCGGCAACAAAAGAAAGCGACGATTAAAAACATCGCAAAAAGAATGCCTAGTGAGGCGAATAAAAAATCCCTAAATTAAAGGAAGGCAGCCACATTGGTCTCAGAAACAGTGAAATAATTAAAAATATATAATAAGCACAAGTGATAGCAGAAACAGCAAACTAATGGGGGATCCGTTTAAAAACTAAAGCCCCAACAATAAAAAGGCCAGAAAGAGGCCAGGAGGCACCCACGAAAAGCGTGGCGCAGAACAAAAGCACAAAATACACCCAGCGCAGGCAAGAAGTTAAACAAGGACACAGTACCCTAAATAAATAAATTACAGCAGAAGGCTGAACAAGAGCACCCCCCCGAACCCTAACAAAGAACCAAGTGGGCCTAGGAGGGAGGGGGAAGGCACACAAAACACTCATTTAATAAACACAAACAGCAAACAAGACACTAATATACAATCATCACCCTGACACAAGTAACCAATTACAGTCCAAAATAACCTGAAAAAGAAAAACACAAACACACCGAAGCACACAAGGCACACCAAAGACCGCAAGAGACAAACGACGCACAGCACGTAAAAATGTCAAAGTTAGGGGGGATCGGCACGAAGAAAGTCTCGTATCCGAGGATGCGCATGGGGCTCCGCAACGTCGTAGTCACCGATGGACCGCACCAACGGGTTGAGGCTGCGCTCGTTGCGTCGGAAGAACCGCTGGGCGAAGGCAGCAACCATCTCCACCGGCCGCCGGAGTCCAGAGAGGCGGTACAACAATTCCACGGGCGTCCACAGCGGGTACCCGAGCACCAGACGCAGGCCAGCGTGCAGCACCGAATTGATGGGGCGCCAGCAAGTCCGGGGGAGCGTCGCCCAAACCACCGATGCGTACAGCAAGACCGGCAGGATGTAGGTCTTGTACACCAACAGCCGCGTCGGCTGAGGCACGCCACTCCGCGCCCCCAGCACCGGCCGCAACGTCCTGTGCAGAATCCGGGTCTTCCGAACCGCCGCCGTGATGTGGGGCTGCCAGGTGAAGGTGGCGTCCAGCAACACCCCCAGGTACTTCACGGCAGGCAAGTACGGCAGCAAGACGCCCAGGAGCACCAGTGGGGCCGGGGGCCGCCGGCGGCGCTTGGTGCAGAAGAGCACCTGGGTCTTCGCAGGATTGGGTAAGATACCCCAGGAGGCCATGTAGCCGCTCAAATGACGCAACGCCACCTGCGCCTGCGCTTGCAGCACCTGCGCATCGTCGCCGGTCACCAGGACCGCCGTGTCGTCTGCGTAGAGCGCCAAAGTAGCCCCAGGCGGGGGCGCCATGTCCGCCAGGAACACAGCGAACAGCGTAGGACTCAGGATCGCCCCCTGCGGCACTCCAGCAGCCACCCGATGAATCCCGGAGAGCGCGCCACCAACTCGGACAGCAAACGTGCGGTCAGCGAGGAAACTCTGTAGGAGATTCAGCAGATGAGGACTGAGCTCCGTCTGCCGCAGCTTGTGCACCAAAGCGGCATGGTGGACCGAGTCGAAGGCGCGCTTCAAGTCCAGCAGCACGAGGATGGAATGCGCCCGCCGGTTGAAGCCGGCCGTAATCAGGTCGGACACGTACGCAACAGCATGGAGGGCCGACAAGTGCCGGCGGAACCCAAACTGGAAATCAGGCAGGGAACCATGGACCGCTAGATGCAGCCCCAGGCGACCAAGAAGCATGCGTTCGAACACCTTGGAGAGGCAAGACAGCAGAGAGATAGGCCGGTACTGGGCAACATCTGGAGAGGCAGGGTGTGTCTTGGGGACCGGGACGATCACAGCATGACGCCACGGCAGAGGAAAGTGCGCCAGAAGAAGACTGAAGTTGCACAGCTTGGTGAAATAAATAAGCGCCTTCCGGGAGAGGGATTTCACCAAAACGGGGCGCACACCATCAGGGCCAGGAGCCTTCCCCAGCTTCAGCCGGCCCACGGCACGCTCCACCTCACGAGGCGTGACCAGCAGGGAGCCCACGGCGGCCGGGAGCGGCAGCGGCGGCAGATCCCGGAAGGCGGCAGCGGTCGGCCCAGCCGCCGGGACAGCGTGCGGCACGAAGGTGGACTCGAAGTGGCCCGCCAACAGCTCCGCTTTATCCCGGGGGTCATCCAGGAAGCGCTGACCAGACTGTAGCGGCGGGACACCAGCGGCACGGGAGCGCAGGCCCCGGACGTAGCCCCACACCGAGCCCGTCTGCGCCGATAAAGACTGCAAGGCCAGAAGGTGCTGAGAGGCCTGCCAGTCGGTAACGGCACGGCGGCAGCGGCCCTTGTAGTACCGGTATTCCTCCAGCGCCTGGGGGTGGCGCAGGCGCTGCCAGCAACGCCGGGCAGCATTCCGCATCCGGATCAGCGCACGCAGGGGTGGTGGCAAAGGCTTGCCCCCCGGGCGCACAGGCCGCAACGGGATGGCCGCACGCTCCGCACAGCCAATGGCGGCAGCGAACCGCTCCACCACGTCATCCAGGTCCTCAGGGGTCGCCACCGTCAGCCCCAGGTCCAGCTGGTCATCCAGGTGCCTCCGAAAGGCCGGCCAATCCGCCCGCTGGTAGTCGCGCCGCCGCAGAGGAGGGCCAGCAGCCAGAAGACCCTGGAGAACACCGACCACCGGTAAGTGATCCGAGGCGAGGTCAGAGAGGACGGCCAAGGAAACGACGGTGAGCCGTTGGGTGGTCAGGCACAAATCCAGAACAGAAGGGCGCTGGTTAGCCCGGGTAGGACAGTAAGTAGGCGAAGGAGGCGCATGGATGGTGAGGTCGCACGCTGCGGTGAACCGCAAGAGGGCGCGGCCACGGAAGGTGTCGGCGGCGCAGCCCCAGCGAGTATGGCGGCAGTTAAAATCGCCAGCCAGCAGGACAGCACCATCCAGCCGGGCCAGCAGCAGCAGGTCCGCCGCGGGCAGCACCCGATTAGGCTGCAGGTAGACGGCCGCCACCGTGAGGGCCGGGCGCGTGGACGTCAGCCGAACAGCCACCGCCTCCGCCGCGGCCAGCGCAGGAACAGCACGGCGGTAGTGGGGGATGTGGCACCGCACCAGCACAGCAACCCCGCCCCGCGGCCCAGCATGGCGGTCAGCCCGGTGGCACACGTAGCCCGGGACGTCAAGCGCCAAGTGCGGCTTGAGCCAGGTCTCGGTGAGCAGCACCAGGTCGGGCGTCCAGCGGTGAAGGATGTCGGCCAGCTCCTGGGAATGATAACGGACAGACCGGGCATTCCACAGAAGCAGGCTAGTCATTAGAGGCAGCACCAGCGGCGGGCACAGCCTGCCCGGGCCCAGCAGCGTCATCGCCGAAGAGCCGCAGCAGAGCAGACAGCAGCACCTCGCCCTTCTCCAGGAGAGTGGGGGCACGCGCCAGGGCAACAAGCGTGCGCCGGATGCACTGCAACCAGGACGAGAGGCGCAGGTCCTTCAGCAGGCGGATGATCTCCTGCACGTCAGCAGCCAGGCCGCGCCCGCCCTCGGGGGGCGCATCAGCACCGCCAGCAGCAGGCCGGCCGCGGGAAGTGCCCGCAACCGCCCCCGCGTAGTCCACTCCATCACGACGAGAGGCCGGCAGACCTGGAAACTGACTGCCCTGGGTCGCATCAAACCCGCCAGGGCCCCGGGCTGGAGGCCTGCGGCGGCGCGCCTGACGCTCCTCGTACGCCAACCGAGAAGGACAGCCTGAGAAGTTGGCCGGGTGATCCAGGCCACACAGCGCACACCTGGGCGGAGAGGCAGGATCAAGAGAGCATTCGGTGGACCGGTGGGCCCCCCCACAGCGCACACACACTGCAGGGTTGTCACAGTTGTGGCTGGAATGGCCGAACTCCTGGCACCGATAACATTGGACAGCCCGGAGGCTGCCACGGTACAGCTCCACCTTGACCGCAACGTGGCCCAGGTGCTTCAGCTGGAGAGCCTGCGCCTTCTGCGTCACGCCGTCCAGCACCACGAGAAAGAGCGGCCACGGCGTGGGCTGGGGCCCCCTGCTGCCCATACGCACCACCTTGCTGTGGGCAATGCCCTGCTCCGTCAGGAACTCGGAGATGAGCTCCACCGGGGTGTCCAGGTGGAGGTTCCGGATCACCACCCGAGCATTCCTGTCCTCCTGACTGGCCCAGGTGTGGAACGCCATGCCACGTTCCCGCAGAATGGTGCGCATCTTCTCGAAGTCCGCCTTGTTGCGCATCTGAAACGTGGACGTACGAGCAAAACTCTTGGCCTCAAAGTCAGCGGTGAAATGCGGCCGCAGATCCCGCAAGTCTCTCAGCGCAGTGGGCGAAAGACCGCCCTGGCACACGATGACAGGCGGCCAGGACTTCCGTCCAGTAAGAGGCGGCGCAGGGGCCGGCGCACCACCAGCAGAGGACACCGCCGGCCGGGGCGAGGGCACACTGGGCACAGGCGGACGCGCCTGGCGGCCAGAGCTGGGGCCAGCAACAGCCGAGATATCTGAAAGATCGTCACGAGAGGTAGACAATCCACTGGAGGTCTGCGACAGCCGAGAAGACCGGCCGCGGGCACCCCCAGCCTTGGGGCGCTTCCCACGGGGCGGCGGCATGGCCCGGGGAGGCAAAGGCCCACCAGAACCACCGCCAGGCTCCTCACGCTCCGAGTCAGGGGACAGCAAAGAATCTCCCTGGGCCGCAACGCGCTTTCTCTTGCCCAGCTGCACCGGCTCCTGGACGCCCGGAGCCACCACCTGGGGCTTCGGACGGGGCACCACCAATGGGGGACCTGAATAAACAGACACAGGTTCCCCAGCACCCGACGAGACGGGCGGCGCAGGCGCGCCAGCCGCTGCCGCAGGCACCACGGTGTCAGCAGGCGCAGCGGAATCGCCCACCATGCCACGATACCGCAGTGAATAGTCGGGCACAGCAAGGACATGTCCTCCAGCAGCAGTGGTCCGGCTGGTCGTCGTCACACTGGAGGTGGTGGCGGTGGTAGTGGCACACCGGAGGGAGACCACCGGCAGCCCCACCGCAGCAGGAACAGCAGCATCCGCCTCAGACAGCTGGCGCGACTCAACCGGGGGCTGGGCCACCTCCGAAACAGCTGGCGGCGTCAGGCTGGGCCGCCGGGCCGCGTAGGGATCTGCCACAGGCGGCGGCGGCACGCCACTCCCCCCAGGCTGCTTGGATCCAACGTACGAGGACTGGGTACGCGTACGGGGGCCATCCGCCCGCCGATCAAGACTGAGGGAGCGCCGCGCCCCAGCCCCAGGCCGGGGGCCGGCGCCACCAGCACCATCAACACGCGCCAGTTGCCGAGACAAAGGCCGCGCAATCCGCTCAGGCTGCGAGGAGGACATCACAGGCGACACAATGCAGCCAGGCGCCACCGCGCTGACAGCCACACAAACAGAAGGCTGGGAAAGAGCCCCAGAACGCGCAGGCTGGGCAAGACCCTCAGAGATATAATAATGTTCGTAAACATCGGTATCCGACGTACAGGTAATGTTCGTGCAAGAAGGTTCACTCGCCATAATGAGAAGAAATTAATGAAACAAAGGAACAGCAAAAAGAACACACAAAAGAACTCGCCCGCAGAAACAGAAAATTAAATGCAAGAAAATGATCGCAAGTATGCCGCGCTCCAATTAACGAGGCCAACAAGGATCGATTGTTCGCCGCGAAGGCGGCCATTAACAGCAACCGAAAACAAGTGCTGGCTGTATGCTGGACTGCCGAAGGCCACCCACCAGGCAAGCCGAAGAAGACAAGATGGCCAGCGAGACAATTACCACAAACAGGAAACACGAACCACAAAAATACGAAATAAACAAAACGGCAACAAAAAACACGCAAAACCGCTAAGTACACGAGGCCCAAGCACAAAAACAGAAAGCAAGAAAAATACAGGGCCGAAACACGAAAGTACAAAGCAAATATACACGAAATGACGACCACAAAAATGCCACGAGGTCGCAGACAGCAAAACGAAAAAATCACGAACACAGAAAATGCAAAGAAACCGCGCGCGCGACACAGAGCAAGGGCCAAGAAATATTCTGCAAATAGAAAAACAGAAATAAGCACAGCAGTAATTAAGAGTGCAAACATAAACGCACGAAGCGGCCAAGCAAAATTTATAAGAACGAAACGAGAGACCAGGCGGCCATGACACACGGACTCGTCGCAGGGAGCAGCAAGCAAGAACAGCAAAAACGGTAAATGAATGCGCAGAAAATTAATAGAACCAGCAAGGAAAGAATGTGGAACCACAAGTAGCATAAAAATAAACCAGAAAATAAGGGAAATGAAACAGATCGGAATCGGGCGTGAAATATGGGTCGGGCTCACATTATTCAGCAGACGATCGCCTGCGATGACGACACAGGGCGCGGGCAGCACGGAGTTGCGCAGGCCGCCACCAGGGGCAGCACCATCCAGGCGGCGCTCGGCGAAGTCCCGCGCAGGCCAGCAGCTTGTAGATCCCGCCACCAGGAGCAGCACCAGGCACCGCAACTCCAGCAGCTTCTGACTGCCGCCGCTAGGCGGCAGCACCGACGCACGCGCACACGACCAGGAATTTACACACTCGCGGGGTTACAGCAAAACCGATGGACCCGGGGGTGAAGCGGGGAGGGGGGGAAAACCGAAATTCAGCGAAAAGAGCACAACTACGCGCGTAAGCACACTCAAAACGACCCGCACACAGGGTAGCCCCTACGCCAGGTAAGTATGCTGCGCAGTGTTTCGCTTTTCTATTTCACTTGGAGCTCGGACCACCTCATCAACGTGTTTTGAGGTTATGTACTTCTACCTCCGAAACAGCTCTTTCCCCAGACATAACACTCCCGTGCCAGTTCATCACACTACATGACAGTACACACCAACAATGCAAATACAATTTCTTCCTACAACTGCCCGTTTCTACTCGCACCTCGTTTCCTTTGTTTCTGTACCCACGGCGACGGTCGACCGCCGCGTGCATTTGGTTACCCCGTTTGCCGCGTGGCGGCACTTGGTTACACCGTTTGCCGCGTGGCGGCACTCGGGTCGTCGCGTCCGCCTCGGCAAAAAGGCGGGCACCACGGCACAGTCGAGAGGGGAACTTTTTTCCATTAGCAACATACCTAGGGTTTCACGAAATATCGAGTGCCGTGTCCCACGAGGCGATTTTCGGACGATTCGCGGCTTCAGGCTGCACGACCGTACGCTATTTTCACCATTAGTGGTGGTCCGCACATTTTTCCTATATAGTCCGGATTTTCAAAGTTTCAACCGTGCTCTGGTTTCCCTTCAAAGGCATCAAACTGTTCAGGGGAATTTTTTAAAAGCTTTTTGAAGCAAATCTGAGCACTTTTGGCCATTAACTAACTGGTTTCCTTTCAGCAATTTCAGCGAGCCGCCGAGACCTGCTGCTGCTAGTTCCTGAGTCGACCACCAGGAGTGCTCTTGTGTAGATCTAGTTCTTAGATCCTAGATCTTCTTCTTGTGAGTGCTGTGCGCCACCGAGTCGCGGCCTATTGGGGCGGCTGAGGGGGGAGTTTGGAATGGACTCCCTCCCGATGAAGCCAAACCAGGGCGGGGGCGACCTCGGTCAGAGGCCATCGGCCGAGGCCACTTCTTGTGACTCCCGGCAACCAAGTTGTAGCCTATTGGGGAGGCCGAGGGGTGAGTTTGGAATGGACTCTCTCCCGATGACGCCGAACCAGGGCGGGGACGACTTTGGTCCGAGGCCCTCGGCCGAGGCCGGTTCTGGCGATGAGATGACTACTGACAATCGGCCACCCCAGCCACGACAATACTGTGGACCGCATCGCCAGCGCTTGGAGACCATGCAAGTCGGGTCTGGGGAGGCGGGCGCTGCTGGGGTCGGGGGGGTGGCTCCGCCTCCCTCCCCCGCGCCAGCCGGGCTGCGCACCCAGACTGTTTGCATTAAGGTCAGCGAGACGAAACATCTTCACGGCCTGGACGTCTCCACCATCCTCGCTCTGCCTACGACTACCTCTGCTCCAACACCACCAACTGTGACTACTACTACCACCACGGCCTGCATCACTTCACCGATCATGTCTCCTGCGCCTTCTCTTCCGCTGTTGCCGACCGACTCACCGCCTGCCGCCGTTCCTCCTGCTGCGACTGCTACTCCCATGGACACCGGCTTCATCGTTCCCACGAAGACCGTCAAGCGCGCCCACCCCGACCAGCACTCCTCCGACGATGCCGTCCCTACCAGCAACCGCTACGACAGTCTCCTCAGTCTACCGGATACCGACACCGACGACGGCGCTGGGGCTGCCTCCTCGGACCGACCCTTGACTGCCAAGCCCCGCCGCAAGCAGCATGCTAAGCGGCACCGGCCCGACACGCAACCTCCTCCTGTGCCCTTCACCACTCTCCCGGGCCCCTCTTCGACGAGTCCCAGCTCATCTCGTGCTCCACCCCGCCCTCCAGCCTCGCAGCCTCGTGCCTCCTCCTCGGCGGCGCCTCGCCCGCCTACCTCCACTCCTCGCACGCCTCGCATGCCTCCGATCGCCTGCCTTCTCACGCCCACAGCCGGCCCCTTCGCCACTGCACAACGTTTTCAGTCTCTCCTCTCCGGTCCTCTCTCTGTCACCTCCGTCAATGACCGCACCTCCTTTTATACCAGCAACCCTCAGGACCACCAGCTCCTATTTGACGAACTCCAACGCCTCGGATATAAACCCTACACCCATCTCCGCCCCGACGAGCGTGCCGATCGAGTTGTGATCAAGAAACTCCCTCTCTCCACGACGGCTGACGAGGTCACCCAGTCCCTGCTCGACCTGCACCTACCTGTGGCATCTGTGGTGGCCATGCGCACCTCTCCTACTTCAACGACCCGGCCTTTCCTGGTCACTACATCCGGTCTGGGTGAGGCAGCCCCCTTCCTGAAGTTGAAGACATTGGGCTGCTGGGTGGTGGCAGTTGAGAAATACCGCGGCTCGGGGCGCGTACCTCAGTGCTACCGCTGCCAGCGGCCTGGACACCCGTCCTCCCGATGCCACCGGGACCTCGCCTGTTTCAAGTGCGCTGGGCCCCACTGGTCTCGGGACTGCACCTCGACTACCCGACGCTGCACGCTTTGTGACGGGGCCCACTTCGCTACTTCCACTGACTGTCGCGTGATTCAGGCTTACCTGCGCCGACACCCTCAACGACTCACTGACGCCACGACGACTGCCGTGGGGACCGGGCCCTCTGTCCCGTCCCTGTCCGATCCCAAGACGTTTCCTGCTCTCTCCACCAATGCTTGGGCACGCCCTCCCCCCGTTGTACCGGTTGTTCCCCCCTCTGCCACCTCGCACCCTCCTCCTTCCGCTCCTTCTTCTGACTCTCGACCGCTTGCCTCCGACTCAGACTGCTCGTCGCTTTCATCCCTCATTCACGACTTCATTTCATTCATCCGACAGTACCTCCCGCTCATCCGGTCTGTCCTGACGGCACTCTCCCGAGCCCGCACCTCCACCGAGAAGTTCGAAGTGCTCCTCCAGGCCCTTCTGAATTTCTTCGATGGATCCCGCCCCTCCCCTTAGTGTCCTCATCTGGAACGTCTTTTCCCTCCTCCCTAAGCTCCACGACCTTTTGCACCTGCTCCACGAGCGATCGCCCGACGTCGTGTTCCTTTCTGAGACCTGGCTCTCCCCCTCTGCCCCCGTCCTGGTCCCCGGGTATGCGGTCCACCGTGCCGATCGCGATGGTCGGGGCGGGGGGGTGGCGTTACTCGTCCGCAACACCATTTCACATCATCGCCGTCGCATCCCTTCTTCCCCCGCGGCCGAGGCGGTTGCTGTGCGCTTGCACGGCCTCCCGTACTCCCTGACCTTGGTATCCTTGTACCTCCCCCCTCAGTACGCCTTTCCCACGGCCGACGTTGTCGCCCTCGGTCGGCTCGACGCCCACGTCGTGCTGGCCGGGGACTTCAACGCCACCCATCCCTTCTGGGGCTGTGCCGCCGCGAACCGGCGGGGCAGCTCCCTCCGGCAACTCCTTCGGCGTACTCCTCTCTCTCTTTATGCCCCTCCGACCCCGACATTTTTTCCGGCCCAGCTCAACCGGCAACCCAGCATCATCGACTTTGCACTGTCCACGCCCCTCCCCATTCTCTCGGATCTCACCACCATCACCTCCGGCACCTCCGACCACTTGCCTGTTCTTGCCACACTTCACTTTCACCCCCGTTCTAACCCCCACCTCCCCCGCTTCGATTTTCCCAAGGCCGACTGGGGCGGTTTTCAGCGTTCCCTCTCCGCTGCCATAGACCTGTCTGTTCCGTTCGATACCCCTGCCCGCCTTGACGCCAACGTTCTCTCGCTGACCGACGCCATTTCCGCGGCCGCCTCTGCCAACATACCTCTGGTTCCCCCCCGTCCCCTTGTCGACCCATTTCCGCCTTACCTCCGGGACGCCTTGTCCTTGCGCAACCGCTTCCGCGTCCTCTGGCAGGCTAGTCGTTCCCTGCTGCACCGGCGGGTGTACCTGGTGCTGCGGGGGCGCTGCCGGCGATTGGTCGCGGAGTGGAGGGCCCGTCTGGAGACTCGGCGTCTCCAATCCCTCTCTGCTTGCTCCGGCTCCCTCTGGTCTCACGTCCGTCGTCTCCGCTCGGTTCCTACCACCATCCCCCCGCTGACCACCCCCACGGGTGTGGCGGAAACGGCCTCGGAGCGATCCGAGGCGGTGGCCGCCTACCTGGCGACCACCTTCGCATCCGCACCCGGCCCTTCCCTGTCCTCCGAGTCTTCGGACGACGAGGACGGGGCCCGCCTCCTGTCTCGCCACGTCACTTTGCCCCCCCTTCCGGCCACCTTCCCCCTGCCGCTCGTCACGCCTTCCGAGGTCCGCACCCTGCTCGCCCGCCTTCGGCCCCGTTCTGCTCCTGGCCACGACTCTCTGCCCTCCCCCGTGCTCCGTGCCCTACCTCGCAAGGCCCTTGTGTTTCTGACCCGTCTTTTCAACGCAATGTTCCTCCTCTGCCACTTCCCCACCCCCTGGAAAACCGCCGTCGTCTCACCCATCCCCAAACCTGGCAAGCCCCCGTCTCTCCCTTCATCTTTTCGGCCCATCTCGCTTCTTCCTATTCTGTCCAAGGTCGCGGAACGGGCGATCCACCGCCGTCTCCTCTTTCAAGTCACCACCCTGGACCTTCTACCCCGCCACCAGTTCGGTTTCCGCCCCCGCCACTCGACGACCCACGCCATTGCCCGTGTGGAGCACCTGGTGGTCCAGGGATTCGCCAGGCGGCAACACACGGGCATGGTGCTTCTTGACCTCGCCCGTGCTTTCGATTCCGTTCCGCATGCCCAGCTCCTCCAGCGCCTCTCTGCCACCGACCTCTCATCTCATCTCATCCGCCTCCTCTGCTCCTTCCTGGAGGGTCGCACCTTCCGGGTTCGGGTGGAGGGGGTCCTCTCCGGCCCCCGCCCCATCTCCGCCGGCGTCCCCCAGGGCGCCATTCTCTCACCGCTACTTTTTACCCTCCACATCTCTGATCTCAAGCCCCCTCCCGGCACCTATCTTGTCCAGTACGCCGATGATACCTGTCTCCTGGCCTCTTCAGTTTCCGAGCGGCTGCTCTGCGACCGTCTCGGCCGCGGCCTCACTTCCCTCAACAATCAGTTCCTCGCGCATGGCATCGGGCTCAATCACTCTAAATCACGATCCATCCTCTTCTCCCGACTTCATCCACACCACGACCACCCGCCAGTCATCTCCACCGTAGCCATCCCCTGGTCGCCTCGCATCCGTTATCTGGGGGTCACCCTAGACAATACCTTTACTTTTCTGCCGCACCTCGACTCAATCCGCACCAAGTCCCGTGCCGTCATGGCTCAGCTGGCCACCATACTCAGACCGACATCCGGCACCCCTCTCGACGTTCGTGTGACTGCCTACCGTTCCTTTGTTCTTCCCCACTTCCTCTACGCGTGCCCGGCTTGGGTCCACTCCTCTCTGTACAACCTCCGTCCGATCACCCGGTCCTACTTTCTCGGTGCCCGCCTCCTGCTCGGTCTCCCTCGCGCCACCTTACGACAGACCCTCCTGGACCAGACTGGGCTCCCGCACTTACACGAGCTGCTCTGCAAGGTGACTAAGAAGTTTCTCCGCCACTGCCGGCGTTCTGACAACCCCCTGATCCGACTCCTTGCAGAGCCCCTGCCTGACGCTCCTCACCCCCGCCGACCGCTCTTTACCTACGATCATTTGAGACGCCCTGACCCTGATGACGTTGACGCTGGTGCAGTCGCGGCTGGTGGGCCCGGCAGCTGACGACGGTGATCACCACGTCCACGGTTGGCTCTGAGGAATGTTACCAGGCATCATCCCATCAAGATCTCTGCTCTCAGTGAACTACTGCCTAACATCGCCACTGCTCCGGACCGTCTTCATCTGCGGCCCGGCACCTTCTGCGCCCCGAGTCGCCCCCGGCAGCCCACAGAAGATTCGCCGCCCAACAAGCAGCTGGACCTCTAGGACGGTATCGTCGGAGGGGCCCCGTTTCGTCAGTGTTGAATAAAGATTGTCACCATTCGCCCTTGTGGCCATGTATTCGTGTTCTATGTTGTGTTTTATTTGTGTTCACCTGTATCCGCTTTTTATATTAAAGATGAATTTTTTGGTGGGTAACTCCCTTCAGTGGGAGTTCCCTTTGTAAAAAAAAAAAAAAAAAAAAAAAAAAAAAAAAAAAAAAAAAAAAAACTAAAGATTTCCGTGGAGGGGAACATTTGATGAGTCTTTAAACAATTTTTTGTTGTGCCCAGTGTTTACACACTGGGCCGGTTACCGTTAAACCACTGGGCCCGGGGGTGAGGCGGGGAGGGGGAAATCTGAAAAATCGAATTGGACAAGTATCGTTCATGGGAATTTTTTTTTTCTTTTTTCAACTATTACCATGCACAATTACGTACCTTCCTTCCGCACTTTCAAGACGGTGGGGTTGTTCGCCAAGGCACCGTAAACTTGAGACCTACGAATGCATTACATACCATACACAGATGAAAAAAAAAAAAAAAATTACACTTCACTGTACATAATTCTTAACACTACTTCACAACTACTAAGTTGAAATTTTTTCACCGGGACAGCGCGAACGCAGTCCCGACTACCAAAAATTACGCGCCCGAGTTACCCACATTTGGGGTAATCGCAGAGGTCAGCTCAACCGAAGTGCAAGGGAAGAGCCTCACCCTGGGGGAACCCCCTGCTTGATCAGGGTAGCCCCTACGCCAGGTAAGTATGCTGCGCAGTGTTTCGCTTTTCTATTTCACTTGGAGCTCGGACCACCTCATCAACGTGTTTTGAGGTTATGTACTTCTACCTCCGAAACAGCTCTTTCCCCAGACATAACACTCCCGTGCCAGTTCATCACACTACATGACAGTACACACCAACAATGCAAATACAATTTCTTCCTACAACTGCCCGTTTCTACTCGCACCTCGTTTCCTTTGTTTCTGTACCCACGGCGACGGTCGACCGCCGCGTGCATTTGGTTACCCCGTTTGCCGCGTGGCGGCACTTGGTTACACCGTTTGCCGCGTGGCGGCACTCGGGTCGTCGCGTCCGCCTCGGCAAAAAGGCGGGCACCACGGCACAGTCGAGAGGGGAACTTTTTTCCATTAGCAACATACCTAGGGTTTCACGAAATATCGAGTGCCGTGTCCCACGAGGCGATTTTCGGACGATTCGCGGCTTCAGGCTGCACGACCGTACGCTATTTTCACCATTAGTGGTGGTCCGCACATTTTTCCTATATAGTCCGGATTTTCAAAGTTTCAACCGTGCTCTGGTTTCCCTTCAAACTGCTCTTAGGTGCTACTCTGAGTGGTTTGCAGGGATTTCCTTCGTTAATTCGAGTTTTCCTCGCGTGCTTTTATAATCCGACCAGTCGTTTCTGGTGCGAAGACTTGCTGCTGGGTGCATATCCGGATCTGGTAACTCTCAGCAGCAAGCAACAGGGTCCCCCCCTGGGCATTGCTGGGGGGACTCTGCAGAAATAAATTCAACCCTCGGGTTCCACTAATTATTATTTTCTTTTTATTTACAAGTTCTACTCAGCATCACTCCTATTATATTCACTCCATCTTCTTCCACCTTTAACTGACTGCTGACTGCTGCTGCTGCTTCCTGGGGCTGTCACCAGGTGGCCGAGAAGAGTAGTTCCTCCCGGGTGTGGCTCTTGGCCTGCCGACTTGATTGTTTCTCGTCGGCATGGCCGAGGGGGGGTCCGGGGAGGACCCGCCCCTGGGGGACTCCGACTTTGAGGGCCGACTCCAACCGCCATTGAGGGACTACACCAGGCCTCCTGGTGGCCACCGAGACCGGACGGGTGCCTCGGGCGATGCTGGAACAGAGGGATGCTCGCCGCCCCCCACCCCCAGCCGGACCGGGATCCGCACCCAGGAGCGCTGCACGAAGGTGTCGGAGTCCAGGCATCTCCAGATGGTGCCACCTGGCTTCTGCTCCGACACCCCCTTCACCCCGGACGTCACCATGGCAGCAACCCTCACCACCACGACCACCACCATGACGACCACGACAGTTTGCACTTTCACCCCCTCTGCTTCTCACCCCATCTCCTCACCATTCTCAGCGCCTTCCCCCTCACTGCCACTCATCCCTGTCGAGCCTGCGGCCCCCCGGGACGTGCCGATGGACACCGGCTTCAGCCTCCCCCGCCGGACGGTGAAGCGGCCGAGGATGGGGCGCGCCGAGGACCGCACCTCCATCTCCAACCGGTTTGGCGCCCTCGAGCTCGACTCCGCCGGCGAGGAGGGGACCTCGTCCCGGGACTCGTCACCTGCACCATCCACGTCATCCCGCATCTCACACCTCACCCGCCGCACCACCCCCCGACCGACTACGACCGCCGCGACTCAGCCATCGACCTCCGCTGCTCGTCAGCCGTCGCCTCGACCATCCACCTCCGCATCTGCACCTGGACCCCGCACCCGGCCTCCCACCCAACCTGCTGCCGCCCCCGCATCTGCCTCCGCCGCCGCCACCGTCAAGCCTACCCGCATGCCGCCCATCGGCTGCCGCCTCCCCATCACCACCAGCCCCTTCACCCTGGCCCAATCGTTTCAGTCGCTCCTTTCTGGCAAGCTATCCATCACCTCCGTCGACGGCCGCACCTCCTTTTACACTTCTAACGCCGCTGATCACACCTTCCTATACAACCACCTCACCCAGCTCGGCCATCAGCCTTTCACGCACCTGCGACAGGACGAGAAGGGGGACCGACTCGTCCTGAAGCGTCTCCCACTCACCACTACCCCCGAGGAGGTGCACGCCGCCCTCCTCGACCTGGACCTACCCGTTGCTTCCGTCACTCCGCTCCGCGTCACCGACACCGCCACGACCCGTCCGTTCCTGGTTAATACTCACCACCTGGGGGAGGCAGCTCCCTTCCTGGCTCTACGCTCCCTGGGCTGCTGGGTGGTCTCCGTCGAACGCTATCGTGGCAGCGGGCGGGTCCCGCAGTGTTACCGGTGCCAGCAGGCCGGCCACCCATCCACACGCTGCGAGAGGCCGGTGGCCTGTTTCAAGTGTGCCGGGCCCCACCGGTCCCGCGAGTGCACATCGACGACTCCGAAGTGCGTCAATTGCGGCGAGGCGCACTTCGCGACTTCCATGGACTGCCGGGTGAACCAGGCCTACCTCAGACGCCACCCCCCCCCGACAACAGCCTGAGGCCACCCCGGCACCGCGACCGCGGCCGCCAAACTTGACCGACGCTCGTGCCTTTCCCGCCGTCACCTCCAACGCCTGGACTCGGCGCGGTTCCGCCGCCGCCACCCTGTTCCCCTCCCGCGACGGGCCATCTCCATCTGCACCTCAGGACCCCTCATCTCACCGACCGGACGCTGACGACACTTCATTCACCACGATCATACGTGACCTCATCCAGCTGTTTCGGCAGTACTTTCCCTTCATTCGCCGCACCCTGACCGCCCTGTCCCATGCCAAGTCCCCTTCGGAGAGATTCGAGGTGCTCCTCCAAGCGCTTCTGGGTCTCTTCGATGGATCCCCCGCCGCCCCTTAAGCTCCTAGTCTGGAACGCCTTTTCTTTGCTCCCTAAGCTTCTCGACTTCCTTCACCTCGTCGACGAGCACTCACCCGATGTCGTGTTCCTATCAGAGACCTGGCTGACCCCCGCTGTACCCCTCCGCGTCCCGGGATATGCCGTCCACCGCTCCGACCGTGATGGTCGGGGGGGTGGGGTGGCACTCCTGGTGCGCGACACCTTCACCCATCACCGCCGACACATTCCACCTTCACCCGCGACTGAGGCTGTGGCCGTGCGCCTGTTCGGACAGCCCTACTCCCTGACTCTAGTCTCCGTGTATCTCCCACCCCAATTTGCCTTCCCCTCTGCCGCCGTTGTCGCCCTCGGTCGGCTCGATGCCCATGTCGTGCTGGCCGGGGACTTCAACGCCACCCATCCCTACTGGGGCTGCGTCGCGGCCAACCGCCGTGGCAGCTCCCTCCGTCAGCTCCTCCGGCGTACTAACCTCTCCATCTGCGCCCCCGCCACCCCCACATTCTTCCCCGCTCAGCACCACCGTCATCCCAGTATCATCGACCTCGCCCTCACCACACCGCTCCCCATCATCTCTGGTCTCACCACGCTCACCGCCGGGGCCTCGGATCACCTGCCCGTCCTCGGCTCCCTTCACTTCTACCCCCATTCCAACCCGCACCTTCCCCGCTTCGACTTCCGCAACGCCGACTGGAATGGGTTCCAGACCACCCTCTCATCATCACTCGACCTCACCCTCCCCTTCGACACCCCCGACCGTCTCGACGCCAACGTCGTGTCATTCACCCGGGCCGTCTCTGCGGCCGCCTCCGCTCACATTCCGCTGGCCACTCCAAGTACCCGCATCACCCCCTTCCCGCCTTACCTGCGTGACGCCGTGGTCCTGCGCGACCGCTTCCGCGGCCTGTGGCAGGCCAACCGGTCCCCGTTGACACGGATGGTGTTCCTCCTGCTGCGGGGCCGGTGCCGCCGGATGGTCGCGGCGTGGAAGGCGCATTTGGAGACCCGGCGTCTCGGCTCCCTCGCCTCTGCATCCGGCTCTCTGTGGACCTACGTCCGGCGCCTCCGATCGGTCCCCACCACTATTCCCCCACTCACCCACCCGGCCGGGGTGGCGGAGACTGCCCCTGAGCGATCGGAGGCGGTCGCTGCCTACCTCGCGACCACGTTTGCCTCCGCTGACCCCCCCACCCTCTCCTCCGAGTCTTCGGACGACGGGGACACACCCCCCCCCCCTCGCACATCACGTCACTCTGCCCGTTCTTCCGGACTCTCTGCCATTCCCTCTCGCCACGCCATCGGAGGTGCGCACACTCCTCCTCCGTCTCAAGCCCCCTTCTGCCCCCGGTTCCGACTCTCTGCCTGCACCCGTCCTCCGTGCTCTTCCTCGGAAGGCGACGGTCTTCCTTACCCGCATCATCAACGCGA
This sequence comes from Bacillus rossius redtenbacheri, assembly GCF_032445375.1. Lineage (NCBI taxonomy): Eukaryota > Metazoa > Arthropoda > Insecta > Phasmatodea > Bacillidae > Bacillus > Bacillus rossius. Next base: position 186,578 of record NW_026962700.1, on the reverse strand, counting down.
TGTTCCTTCTCTGTCATTTCCCCACCCCTTGGAAAGTGGCCATTGTCTCACCCATACCCAAACCCGGGAAGCCCCCTTCCCTACCATCATCGTACCGCCCCATTTCTCTTCTACCCATCATCTCTAAGGTCGCAGAGCGGACCATTCTCACACGCCTTCTCCTTCACGTCAACCTCTTGCATCTTCTCCCCCATCACCAGTTCGGTTTCCGCAAACGTCACTCCACCTCCCACGCCATCGCCCGTGTGGAGGTGCTGGCTGTCCAAGGTTTCGCACGGCGCCAACACACGGGCATGGTGCTTCTGGACCTTGCCCGGGCATTTGATTCCGTGCCCCATTCACAACTCATTCACCGTCTCTCCGCCACCGACCTTCCACCTCATCTCATACGCCTCGTCTGCTCGTTCCTGGGGGGTCGTACCTTCCGGGTTCGGGTGGAGGGCGAACTCTCCGACCCCCGTCACATCATGGCCGGCGTCCCCCAGGGCGCCATCCTTTCACCCCTTCTCTTCACCCTTCACATCGCCGACCTGCAACCACCACCTGGTACTCACCTGGTTCAGTACGCCGATGACACTTGCCTCCTCGCTTCCTCCGTCTCCGAGCGAATGCTCGGCGACCGCCTGAGCCGCGGGCTCACATCACTCTCTACTCAGTTCCTCGCGCACGGCATCGGGCTGAACTGCTCGAAGACCCAATCCATTCTCTTCTCACGCATCCACCCACGCCAGGACCACCCCCCACGAGTTTCCAGCACTGCCATCCCCTGGTCACCCGAGGTCCGCTATCTGGGGGTGACCCTGGACAGTACCTTCACTTTCATCCCGCACCTTGCTTCCATGAAGACTCAATCCAGGGCGGTCTTGGCGCAGCTGGCACCGATACTGCGACCCTCATCTGGCACCCCCCTCCCGGTTCGCATCACCGCATTTCATTCCTACGTCATCCCACGCTTCACCTACGCATCCCCCGTGTGGGTTCATTCATCCCGTTTCAACCTTCGCCCCATTACCCGCACCTACTTCCTGGGGATTCGTCTCCTTCTCGGACTCCCCCGCGCCACCTCCAGGCTGACTCTCCTGGCAGACTCCGGCCTGCCCCACCTTCACCCTCTCCTTCGCTCCATGACAACTTACTTCCTACGCCGATGCCGACGCAGCGACAACCCCCTCATCCTTCAACTTGCGGAGCCGCTGCCTCCTGCACCCCACCCACGACGACCGCTCTTTTCGACTGACCACTTACGCGACGACTCCGACGACGACGCTGACGACGTCCCGGCGGCCGGTGGGCCCGGTAGATGACGGCGTAGACCTCCACGTCCACCGGTAGCCTCCGCGGACCCGCCACCATAGTTCACCATCTACATCGCCACTCCGTCTTCTTCCCATCGTCATCAGCATCGCCGTTTTCTCCGCGCGGCCTCCATCAGCTGCGCGGCTCCTGGATCAGCATCTCTTCACCCCCAGCAGTCCCTCACCCCCCCTCCACCCAACAAGTAGCCGGGACCTTCAAGAACCTCCGTGTTGGCGGGGTCCAGCATCGTCATGTTCTTCGTCTTTGTGTTTATGTTCTGTACAGTGTTCTTGTCAACTGCCTTGTATGTATCTTTATGTATTAAATGATGTTTTTGTGTGTGGGCCCCTAGGGGCCCCACTTTTTAAAAAAAAAAAAAAAAAAAAAAAAAAAAAAAAAAAAAAAAAAAAAAAAAAAAAACTAAAGATTTCCGTGGAGGGGAACATTTGATGAGTCTTTAAACAATTTTTTGTTGTGCCCAGTGTTTACACACTGGGCCGGTTACCGTTAAACCACTGGGCCCGGGGGTGAGGCGGGGAGGGGGAAATCTGAAAAATCGAATTGGACAAGTATCGTTCATGGGAATTTTTTTTTTCTTTTTTCAACTATTACCATGCACAATTACGTACCTTCCTTCCGCACTTTCAAGACGGTGGGGTTGTTCGCCAAGGCACCGTAAACTTGAGACCTACGAATGCATTACATACCATACACAGATGAAAAAAAAAAAAAAAATTACACTTCACTGTACATAATTCTTAACACTACTTCACAACTACTAAGTTGAAATTTTTTCACCGGGACAGCGCGAACGCAGTCCCGACTACCAAAAATTACGCGCCCGAGTTACCCACATTTGGGGTAATCGCAGAGGTCAGCTCAACCGAAGTGCAAGGGAAGAGCCTCACCCTGGGGGAACCCCCTGCTTGATCAGGGTAGCCCCTACGCCAGGTAAGTATGCTGCGCAGTGTTTCGCTTTTCTATTTCACTTGGAGCTCGGACCACCTCATCAACGTGTTTTGAGGTTATGTACTTCTACCTCCGAAACAGCTCTTTCCCCAGACATAACACTCCCGTGCCAGTTCATCACACTACATGACAGTACACACCAACAATGCAAATACAATTTCTTCCTACAACTGCCCGTTTCTACTCGCACCTCGTTTCCTTTGTTTCTGTACCCACGGCGACGGTCGACCGCCGCGTGCATTTGGTTACCCCGTTTGCCGCGTGGCGGCACTTGGTTACACCGTTTGCCGCGTGGCGGCACTCGGGTCGTCGCGTCCGCCTCGGCAAAAAGGCGGGCACCACGGCACAGTCGAGAGGGGAACTTTTTTCCATTAGCAACATACCTAGGGTTTCACGAAATATCGAGTGCCGTGTCCCACGAGGCGATTTTCGGACGATTCGCGGCTTCAGGCTGCACGACCGTACGCTATTTTCACCATTAGTGGTGGTCCGCACATTTTTCCTATATAGTCCGGATTTTCAAAGTTTCAACCGTGCTCTGGTTTCCCTTCAAACTGCTCTTAGGTGCTACTCTGAGTGGTTTGCAGGGATTTCCTTAGTTAATTCGAGTTTTCCTCGCGTGCTTTTATAATCCGACCAGTCGTTTCTGGTGCGAAGACTTGCTGCTGGGTGCATATCCGGATCTGGTAACTCTCAGCAGCAAGCAACTGGGTCCCCCCCTGGGCATTGCTGGGGGGACTCTGCAGAAATAAATTCAACCCTCGGGTTCCACTAATTATTATTTTATTTTTATTTACAAGTTCTACTCAGCATCACTCCTATTATATTCACTCCATCTTCTTCCACCTTTAACTGACTGCTGACTGCTGCTGCTGCTTCCTGGGGCTGTCACCAGGTGGCCGAGAAGAGTAGTTCCTCCCAGGTGTGGCTCTTGGCCTGCCGACTTGATTGTTTCTCGTCGGCATGGCCGAGGGGGGGTCCGGGGAGGACCCGCCCCTGGGGGACTCCGACTTTGAGGGCCGACTCCAACCGCCATTGAGGGACTACACCAGGCCTCCTGGTGGCCACCGAGACCGGACGGGTGCCTCGGGCGATGCTGGAGCAGAGGGATGCTCGCCGCCCCCCACCCCCAGCCAGACCGGGATCCGCACCCAGGAGCGCTGCACGAAGGTGTCGGAGTCCAAGCATCACCAGATGGTGCCACCTGGCTTCTGCTCCGACACCCCCTTCACCCCGGACGTCACCATGGCAGCAACCCTCACCACCACGACCACCACCATGACGACCACGACAGTTTGCACTTTCACCCCCTCTGCTTCTCACCCCATCTCCTCACCATTCTCAGCCCCTTCCCCCTCACTGCCACTCATCCCTGTCGAGCCTGCGGCCCCCCGGGACGTGCCGATGGACACCGGCTTCAGCCTCCCCCGCCGGACGGTGAAGCGGCCGAGGATGGGGCGCGCCGAGGACCGCACCTCCATCTCCAACCGGTTTGGCGCCCTCGAGCTCGACTCCGCCGGCGAGGAGGGGACCTCGTCCCGGGACTCGTCACCTGCACCATCCACGTCATCCCGCATCTCACACCTCACCCGCCGCACCACCCCCCGACCGACTACGACCGCCGCGACTCAGCCATCGACCTCCGCTGCTCGTCAGCCGTCGCCTCGACCATCCACCTCCGCATCTGCACCTGGACCCCGCACCCGGCCTCCCACCCAACCTGCTGCCGCCCCCGCATCTGCCTCCGCCGCCGCCACCGTCAAGCCTACCCGCATGCCGCCCATCGGCTGCCGCCTCCCCATCACCACCAGCCCCTTCACCCTGGCCCAATCGTTTCAGTCGCTCCTTTCTGGCAAGCTATCCATCACCTCCGTCGACGGCCGCACCTCCTTTTACACTTCTAACGCCGCTGATCACACCTTCCTATACAACCACCTCACCCAGCTCGGCCATCAGCCTTTCACGCACCTGCGACAGGACGAGAAGGGGGACCGACTCGTCCTGAAGCGTCTCCCACTCACCACTACCCCCGAGGAGGTGCACGCCGCCCTCCTCGACCTGGACCTACCCGTTGCTTCCGTCACTCCGCTCCGCGTCACCGACACCGCCACGACCCGTCCGTTCCTGGTTAATACTCACCACCTGGGGGAGGCAGCTCCCTTCCTGGCTCTACGCTCCCTGGGCTGCTGGGTGGTCTCCGTCGAACGCTATCGTGGCAGCGGGCGGGTCCCGCAGTGTTACCGGTGCCAGCAGGCCGGCCACCCATCCACACGCTGCGAGAGGCCGGTGGCCTGTTTCAAGTGTGCCGGGCCCCACCGGTCCCGCGAGTGCACATCGACGACTCCGAAGTGCGTCAATTGCGGCGAGGCGCACTTCGCGACTTCCATGGACTGCCGGGTGAACCAGGCCTACCTCAGACGCCACCCCCCCCCGACAACAGCCTGAGGCCACCCCGGCACCGCGACCGCGACCGCCAAACTTGACCGACGCTCGTGCCTTTCCCGCCGTCACCTCCAACGCCTGGACTCGGCGCGGTTCCGCCGCCGCCACCCTGTTCCCCTCCCGCGACGGGCCATCTCCATCTGCACCTCAGGACCCCTCATCTCACCGACCGGACGCTGACGACACTTCATTCACCACGATCATACGTGACCTCATCCAGCTGTTTCGGCAGTACTTTCCCTTCATTCGCCGCACCCTGACCGCCCTGTCCCATGCCAAGTCCCCTTCGGAGAGATTCGAGGTGCTCCTCCAAGCGCTTCTGGGTCTCTTCGATGGATCCCCCGCCGCCCCTTAAGCTCCTAGTCTGGAACGCCTTTTCTTTGCTCCCTAAGCTTCTCGACTTCCTTCACCTCGTCGACGAGCACTCACCCGATGTCGTGTTCCTATCAGAGACCTGGCTGACCCCCGCTGTACCCCTCCGCGTCCCGGGATATGCCGTCCACCGCTCCGACCGTGATGGTCGGGGGGGTGGGGTGGCACTCCTGGTGCGCGACACCTTCACCCATCACCGCCGACACATTCCACCTTCACCCGCGACTGAGGCTGTGGCCGTGCGCCTGTTCGGACAGCCCTACTCCCTGACTCTAGTCTCCGTGTATCTCCCACCCCAATTTGCCTTCCCCTCTGCCGCCGTTGTCGCCCTCGGTCGGCTCGATGCCCATGTCGTGCTGGCCGGGGACTTCAACGCCACCCATCCCTACTGGGGCTGCGTCGCGGCCAACCGCCGAGGCAGCTCCCTCCGTCAGCTCCTCCGGCGTACTAACCTCTCCATCTGCGCCCCCGCCACCCCCACATTCTTCCCCGCTCAGCACCACCGTCATCCCAGTATCATCGACCTCGCCCTCACCACACCGCTCCCCATCATCTCTGGTCTCACCACGCTCACCGCCGGGGCCTCGGATCACCTGCCCGTCCTCGGCTCCCTTCACTTCTACCCCCATTCCAACCCGCACCTTCCCCGCTTCGACTTCCGCAACGCCGACTGGAATGGGTTCCAGACCACCCTCTCATCATCACTCGACCTCACCCTCCCCTTCGACACCCCCGACCGTCTCGACGCCAACGTCGTGTCATTCACCCGGGCCGTCTCTGCGGCCGCCTCCGCTCACATTCCGCTGGCCACTCCAAGTACCCGCATCACCCCCTTCCCGCCTTACCTGCGTGACGCCGTGGTCCTGCGCGACCGCTTCCGCGGCCTGTGGCAGGCCTACCGGTCCCCGTTGACACGGATGGTGTTCCTCCTGCTGCGGGGCCGGTGCCGCCGGATGGTCGCGGCGTGGAAGGCGCATTTGGAGACCCGGCGTCTCGGCTCCCTCGCCTCTGCATCCGGCTCTCTGTGGACCTACGTCCGGCGCCTCCGATCGGTCCCCACCACTATTCCCCCACTCACCCACCCGGCCGGGGTGGCGGAGACTGCCCCTGAGCGATCGGAGGCGGTCGCTGCCTATCTCGCGACCACGTTTGCCTCCGCTGACCCCCCCACCCTCTCCTCCGAGTCTTCGGACGACGGGGACACACCCCCCCCCCCTCGCACATCACGTCACTCTGCCCGTTCTTCCGGACTCTCTGCCATTCCCTCTCGCCACGCCATCGGAGGTGCGCACACTCCTCCTCCGTCTCAAGCCCCCTTCTGCCCCCGGTTCCGACTCTCTGCCTGCACCCGTCCTCCGTGCTCTTCCTCGGAAGGCGACGGTCTTCCTTACCCGCATCATCAACGCGATGTTCCTTCTCTGTCATTTCCCCACCCCTTGGAAAGTGGCCATTGTCTCACCCATACCCAAACCCGGGAAGCCCCCTTCCCTACCATCATCGTACCGCCCCATTTCTCTTCTACCCATCATCTCTAAGGTCGCAGAGCGGACCATTCTCACACGCCTTCTCCTTCACGTCAACCTCTTGCATCTTCTCCCCCATCACCAGTTCGGTTTCCGCAAACGTCACTCCACCTCCCACGCCATCGCCCGTGTGGAGGTGCTGGCTGTCCAAGGTTTCGCACGGCGCCAACACACGGGCATGGTGCTTCTGGACCTTGCCCGGGCATTTGATTCCGTGCCCCATTCACAACTCATTCACCGTCTCTCCGCCACCGACCTTCCACCTCATCTCATACGCCTCATCTGCTCGTTCCTGGGGGGTCGTACCTTCCGGGTTCGGGTGGAGGGCGAACTCTCCGACCCCCGTCACATCATGGCCGGCGTCCCCCAGGGCGCCATCCTTTCACCCCTTCTCTTCACCCTTCACATCGCCGACCTGCAACCACCACCTGGCACTCACCTGGTTCAGTACGCCGATGACACTTGCCTCCTCGCTTCCTCCGTCTCCGAGCGGATGCTCGGCGGCCGCCTGAGCCGCGGGCTCACATCACTCTCTACTCAGTTCCTCGCGCACGGCATCGGGCTGAACTGCTCGAAGACCCAATCCATTCTCTTCTCACGCATCCACCCACGCCAGGACCACCCCCCACGAGTTTCCAGCACTGCCATCCCCTGGTCACCCGAGGTCCGCTATCTGGGGGTGACCCTGGACAGTACCTTCACTTTCATCCCGCACCTTGCTTCCATGAAGACTCAATCCAGGGCGGTCTTGGCGCAGCTGGCACCGATACTGCGACCCTCATCTGGCACCCCCCTCCCGGTTCGCATCACCGCATTTCATTCCTACGTCATCCCACGCTTCACCTACGCATCCCCCGTGTGGGTTCATTCATCCCGTTTCAACCTTCGCCCCATTACCCGCACCTACTTCCTGGGGATTCGTCTCCTTCTCGGACTCCCCCGCGCCACCTCCAGGCTGACTCTCCTGGCAGACTCCGGCCTGCCCCACCTTCACCCTCTCCTTCGCTCCATGACTACTTACTTCCTACGCCGATGCCGACGCAGCGACAACCCCCTCATCCTTCAACTTGCGGAGCCGCTGCCTCCTGCACCCCACCCACGACGACCGCTCTTTTCGACTGACCACTTACGCGACGACTCCGACGACGACGCTGACGACGTCCCGGCGGCCGGTGGGCCCGGTAGATGACGACGTAGACCTCCACGTCCACCGGTAGCCTCCGCGGACCCGCCACCATAGTTCACCATCTACATCGCCACTCCGTCTTCTTCCCATCGTCATCAGCATCGCCGTTTTCTCCGCGCGGCCTCCATCAGCTGCGCGGCTCCTGGATCAGCATCTCTTCACCCCCAGCAGTCCCTCACCCCCCCTCCACCCAACAAGTAGCCGGGACCTTCAAGAACCTCCGTGTTGGCGGGGTCCAGCATCGTCATGTTCTTCATCTTTGTGTTTATGTTCTGTACAGTGTTCTTGTCAACTGCCTTGTATGTATCTTTATGTATTAAATGATGTTTTTGTGTGTGGGGCCCCTAGGGGCCCCACTTTTGAAAAAAAAAAAGAAAAAAAAAAAAAAAAAAAAAAAAAAAAAAAAACTAAAGATTTCCGTGGAGGGGAACATTTGATGAGTCTTTAAACAATTTTTTGTTGTGCCCAGTGTTTACACACTGGGCCGGTTACCGTTAAACCACTGGGCCCGGGGGTGAGGCGGGGAGGGGGAAATCTGAAAAATCGAATTGGACAAGTATCGTTCATGGGAATTTTTTTTTTCTTTTTTCAACTATTACCATGCACAATTACGTACCTTCCTTCCGCACTTTCAAGACGGTGGGGTTGTTCGCCAAGGCACCGTAAACTTGAGACCTACGAATGCATTACATACCATACACAGATGAAAAAAAAAAAAAAAATTACACTTCACTGTACATAATTCTTAACACTACTTCACAACTACTAAGTTGAAATTTTTTCACCGGGACAGCGCGAACGCAGTCCCGACTACCAAAAATTACGCGCCCGAGTTACCCACATTTGGGGTAATCGCAGAGGTCAGCTCAACCGAAGTGCAAGTTTTTTTTTTTTTTTTTTTTTTTTTTTTTTTTTTTTTTTTTTTTTTTTTTTTTTTTTTTTTTTTTTTTAGTTAGGATGACTTTATTCATCCCGGAAAGACATGTACACTTTACAATAAAGTACACAAACAGACACTGTACACAAACTTAACCCAACGGTTAGCCCGTTCCTTTAAGCATATACATCAACTTAACAATAATGAGCATACATAATACATTACACAAAACAACACAGCAATGCTACAGGGAAAATAATAAAAACCCTGCGTTAATCATAAAATTACAGTACAGCAAAATAAAAGGAACAAGTGAATAATAAAGGTTAAATATTACAATACAGAAAACACGGCAGTAATTAACAATGCATAACTAGGCGAATACAGTTACAGTAGCAAATGGACAGCACACTCAATATATTTAACAAAATACGAAACCGGCGCGACGGAGGGGCACACCAACACAGGTTCTTCGCCGACACGGCGGCCACTCAACACAAAACACAGGTTCTTCGCAGCACGGGCCGCAGCTTCGCTCACGAGAGCAGTAGACACAAACAGAGGTTAAAACGGACAGGCCATGACGCGAGCACAACACTGCAGGACACCACACTGCACAGAGACGGTGGAGGGCAGCAGGCGGCAGCACACGAGGGCTATGGAGGGCGTTCGAGGCTGAAGTCTCGGAGACGCCGATGGGGGTGCCAGACGGTCGGGTCGTAGTCGGCCAGAGACGAGACGAGGGGGTTGTGGTGGCGCGGCGTGCGGGAGTAGAAGTTCCGAGCCAGCGACGTGACGAGATCGCCGGGATGAGGAGAGCCGGTGAACTCGTACAGCTCCGGAAGAGGCGTGCGGACGGAACGGCCGGCGACGAAGCGGAGGCAGAAGTTGTAGGTGGAGGCGATAGGCCGGAAACAGAACTTGGGCACGTAGGCCCACACCACGGCACCGTACAACAGAACCGGAAGGACGAGCGTGCGCCAAAGGAAAAGACGGAGGTCCAGTTCGATGGAGCTGACCGGCAAGAGAACGGAGCGGACGGCACGAAGAGCGGTGCGTGTCCGAGCGGCCAACTGACGAACGTGGTCGTGCCAGGTCAAAGTGCGGTCGAGATGGAACCCAAGAATGCGCACATTGTCGGACCAGGCGATAGGCGAGCCGCAAAGCGTGAGGGGCGCGGGCGGACGTTTCCGACGCTTGGTGAAGAACAGAGCCGTGGACTTAGCAGCATTGGCGGAGACCCCCCAGCGCGAGAAATAGTCCTGCAGAACGTTGAGGCCCAGCTGTGCACGCGCACGCAGAAGATAAGCGTCCGTGCCAGAAGCGAGCAAGGTCGTGTCGTCAGCGTATTGTACGATCTGAGTGTTCGGAACAGCAGGAATGTCGGAAACGTACAGCGCGAACAACATGGGGCTGAGCACGGACCCCTGAGGAACGCCGGTGGTGATGTCCCGCGTGGTGGAGAGTGACGAGGCGACCCGCACCTGAAACGTCCGAGCCTGAAGCGCGCTGTGGAGGATGGTGAGCAGCCGCTCGGACAGACCAAAGGAGCGCAATTTGTGAAGGAGCGCCGGATGTTGAATGGAATCAAAGGCCTTTGCCAAGTCCAAGGAGATTAACATGGAGTGCTCAGACCTATTGAAACCCGCTGTGATCTTGTCGACGAGGAGCGCAACAGCGTGCATGGCCGAGTGCCGCTTCCGGAAACCAAATTGATGGTCAGGCAACAACTGCAGGACGTCGACGGCCACGCGAAGACGGGACAACAACACTTGCTCCGCCACCTTCGACAGGATCGACAAGAGCGAAATGGGGCGATAGGAAGCCGGAAAATGACGCAGTTGATCCTTCTTCAGCACCGGGACCACAACAGAGTGCTTCCAGGAGGTCGGAAAGTGGAGCAGCAAGAAGATAGCATTAATGAGGACGGTCAGGTAGACGATTCCTTTCCTGGACAACGAAGTAACCAGTCGTGGAGGAATGCCGTCGTGTCCAGGAGCCGCAGAGAGGCGCACAGTCTTCAAGATCTTCCCGACCTCTTTGGGCGTTGTGAGCATCCACCCCTCAACAGGAGGGGGCGCCACGCAAGTAAAGGAGGTCGGCAACGTGTGAGCTGGGCCTGCGCCCAGAACGGGACGCGGCACCTGGAACGTTCCTTCGAAATGAGCGGCGATGACCTCCGCCTGCTCCGCAGGAGAGTCAACCTGACGAACGCCAACAGTAAGAGGCGGAATCGTACGGGAGGTAGCCTTGAGCCGACGGATGTAGGTCCACACCGAGCCCGACGTGACAGAAAGTGCCTGGAGCTTCTCAAGTTGGTCCTGAGCCTGCCAACGGTGAATGGCGTGCCGGGCGGCCCTCCTCCAACACTTGTACTGTTCCAAGTCGGCCTCCTGATGCGAGCGTTGCCACCGCTCCCTCGCCCTGTCACGAGTCCTGACAAGCGCACGCAACTCCCGAGGGAACGGGGTACCGACGTGCCGCGGCGGTCGCAAAGGGATGGCCTGCTGCGCGGCCGACTTGAGAAGGAGCGTGAAAGAATCCACTGCCTGGTCGAAAGATTGCGCATCACGTGGAACAGCCGTGAGGTCGAGACCATCATCAAGGAGGCGGCGATAGCGAGGCCAGTCAGCACGGCGAAAATCCCAGTGGAGCGGCAAAGAATCCAAAGAGGAAGCCAGCTCAAGAAGAGTACGGACAGGCAAGTGGTCCGAGTCGGACAACGTCACAGCAGCCGTATCAATGAGACTCATAGAAGGAGGCGCGATGAAGAAATCAAGGACAGAAGGAGCATGATCCAGACGAGCAGGCCGGTAAGAGGGCTCCGACGGCGCAAAAATCTGGAGGCCCAGGTGTGACACCAGACGGCCAAGACCCCGTCCCCTGTAGTCGGTCGTCCTACAGCCCCACGAGGTGCTACGGCAGTTGTAATCGCCGGCCATCAGGCAGTTGGCATCCATCTGAAAGAGCGCAGTCAACTCGGCAGCGGGAAAGGGAGTCTTCGGCCGCATGTAAACCACGATGAAGGTGAAAGACGCACCCGCGCCGGAACACCGAACGGCCGCAGCTTCCACCACCGAGAGATGAGGAACAGAACGGCGATGATGCTTGATGTCCTGCCGCACGAGGAGAGCAACGCCGCCACGTGGACCAGAGGAACGATCAGCACGGTGGATGCGGTAGCCAGGTAAGGAGAAGTCATCTGCCGCAGTCAACCAAGTCTCGGTCAGCCCCACCAAGGCAGGCCGGAACTGATGGAGAAGGACCAGCAAGTCAGGTAAGCGTGAGGAGACCGACCGCATGTTCCAGGTAAGAACAGTGTACTGCATGTCAGTGTGTAGGTGGTAAGGCCTCAGAACTGGACGAAAAAGCGCGTTGAACCTGATCCAGGAGTCCAAGTATGATGTCACACTTGGCAGTCCAGGAGCAGGCAGCCTGAAAGCGGTGAATCGCAGCCATGACTCGCTTGAACCATGTGCAGATGTCCAGCCGCTTGAAAAAGTCAAGGAGGTCACGAAGAGACTCGGAGTGACTTGGATCTTCAGGGCCAGAGACGGGCGGCGGTTGCTGTGACGGCTGACGCGACGTAGCATCGGCATAAGAGCGGCCTCCAGATCGACGCGATTGCATGCCAGGGGGGATCAACCGCGGAGCTTGTGCGGCAGGAACAGGTGGCTGGCGCTGTTGTTGTCTGGACTCCCTGGCCTGGATGAGACGGAGCCGTTCAGGACATCGCGAATAATTCGCAGGATGTGGGCCCTCGCAGAAAACGCATTTCGGCGGGTCCGACTTAGGGACAGGGCAGGCAGCCGAGGGATGGTCAGCGCCACACCGGACACAGACCGGGTCTTCATCACAGGTATGCGACGAGTGTCCCAGACGTTGGCACCGAAAACACTGGACGGTCCCACCACCACCGCGGAAGGGCTCTATGGTCACGCCGACACCGCCGAGATGGCGAATCTTCATAGCCTCAGCCACCTGAGTGGTGCCCTCCAACACCACCAGGAACAGTGGGTACGGCTCAGGAAAGGCAGAGCGGCTGGCGAGACGAGTCACTTTGGAGTGACGAATGCCGTTCTCCATCAAGGCCCCCGAAATGTGCTCAATCGGCGTGTCTATGTGCAACTTGCGGATGACCACCCTGGCATTCCTGTCCTCAGCGCACGTCCAGGTGTGGAACTTCTCGCCCTTGGACCGCAGCAAGTTGGTCATGGCAAAATGGTCCTCCTTATTTGCCATTTGGAAAGTCGAGGTGGAGTCATAATGCGTGGCAACAAAGGGCTGAGAGAACTTTGCGCGCAGCGCATCCAGTTCCTTAATGGCGTTCGGGGACAAACCGCCCCTGCGCACAATCAACGGCGGTTTCTTGGTGGCACGAGCACCACGAGCCACTCCAGAGTCTGGAGGGCGAAGATCAGTGCCGGGCCGCGCCGGCGGCATTTTCTGCGACGGCGGCGGCGGCCGAGACACGGGAGGCGGGGGCAACTGAGTCGTCGTCGGGCGGCCCTCAGGACCACCGTGCACAGACACCGGAGGCAAGATCAACGGCACGTCCACATGAGAAGGACCAGCAATCTGCGAAGTGTGGACCACAGTAGCAGCACGCTTGGCACGCTTGGCGTAGGCGCGTTGAGGCATGGGCGGCTGCAGGCCGTGTAGGGGCGAAGACGGGGCTGGAGGACGGTCACCAGTTGGAGCAGCAGACCAGTCATACTCGTCGTCCGCCCAAAGGTCAGTCTGACGTTTCCCCAAACGGCCAGAGGAAGTGTCAGGAGCAGGTGGCCCCATCGAGAAGCTCAGAGCGCCGCCGAACTGAAAGTCGGGGGCACGAGAGGGGTCGAAAATACCAGGCTGCGCGGAAGCAGGGAGGTCCTGTAATGGCGCCGTGGCGTCAGGCCGCGTAGACAAGTTGGGTGCAGAACAAGGGACGGCAGCACCATGGCCAGCGCGAGACACGGAGGCTTCCTGCAGCGGCGACGAGAACATGTCGGCAGAAGAAACAGCAGGCAACCGCGCAGAGTGGTCAGAAGAGGGCAGAACAATCGGCGGCGGCAGCATGCCAGACTCAGGCGCGGCTGACCGAGGCTGCGAAAAAGGCGTCAAATCGGGCCCAGGGAGACCATGCGAAGCAGAGGGCGAAGCAGGGCGAACAGCGGCAGACACAGAGGCCTGGCCGAGTGGCAGAGATGAGCAGGTGTCAGAATCAGCAGGCACCCCACTGGCAAGAGTGGAGGCATAATAGGGGCCAGGCTGCGAGTAAAGGCTCGAAGCAGACATGGCCGAGGCAGAAATCGGGGCGGAACAAACAGTAGTCGTAATCGTGGTGGTGGTCAAAGAAACCAAGCTGGAGGAAGTAGCAGGAGGCCGCATGCCATAGCAAGCTGCGGCAGGCTGCTTGGTAACCAAAAGTTCCTCTTCGTGGTCGGAGCTCACTCGCGAAGACTGAGAGTCAACATCATCAGTGCTTGTTGCACTCGCCTGCGAGGAGCCTGTAGGAGCTGGGGGGGTCGGCTTCATTCGGCGCCAACTGCGGCCTTGGCCGGGGTCATCTTTGGTATAGGTGATTTTCGCCCTGCGAACTGTGGAGTCGCGAGGGCGGTCAGAAAGTCGGTCAGATTTGCGAAATTTATCTGCCATAATGGAGACAGAAAACACAATATAAATCAGCAAACTGGATTAAATATACTATCAAGATATGCAAAGGACGAAAACAAAACATAAAGACCGATGGTTGCACAAAAGCAGCGAAATCAGCGAGAAGACCGCGCGAGGCGAGACAAGCAGTTGCAAAAGCCGCCACTAGATGGCAGGGAGCAGCAAAAGAAATGCGCGCGCACAGGCAGCGCGCGAGCAGACATTGCGGACAGCAAGAAGTAGCGAGTTGAGCATCAGGAGAGACAGTAAGCGAAAAAACGGCGGAAAAATGGAGCAGCAACAAGAAACAGAAAAACAAAAGGCGACACAGCATCATCAGACAACTGCGCGCAGGAAGAAAGGCGAGCGGCGAATTCGGCACATCGCGAACAGCAGAAGAAACAGAGCGAGTTCGCGGAATGGGCGCCAGGCGGCAGCACAGTGCGAAGACGGTGCTGCCGCGCGGTGGTGAGAAACGGAACTTAGTGAGAAATAATGGTAATCGTCGGAGTGTGTAAAATGAAAACTGAAAACTGAAAAGGGAGGAAGTTTGGATCCTATTCGATCCCCTGGTATAATCTGTACTTACTGTTGTCCCTAACTATTCTCTTTGAATATCATGCTCAACCGCTTACTTCAAGCCCTTTGTCCGCAATTGTAGCCACGAGCCAGGTAAGTATGCTGCGCAGTGTTTCGCTTTTCTATTTCACTTGGAGCTCGGACCACCTCATCAACGTGTTTTGAGGTTATGTACTTCTACCTCCGAAACAGCTCTTTCCCCAGACATAACACTCCCGTGCCAGTTCATCACACTACATGACAGTACACACCAACAATGCAAATACAATTTCTTCCTACAACTGCCCGTTTCTACTCGCACCTCGTTTCCTTTGTTTCTGTACCCACGGCGACGGTCGACCGCCGCGTGCATTTGGTTACCCCGTTTGCCGCGTGGCGGCACTTGGTTACACCGTTTGCCGCGTGGCGGCACTCGGGTCGTCGCGTCCGCCTCGGCAAAAAGGCGGGCACCACGGCACAGTCGAGAGGGGAACTTTTTTCCATTAGCAACATACCTAGGGTTTCACGAAATATCGAGTGCCGTGTCCCACGAGGCGATTTTCGGACGATTCGCGGCTTCAGGCTGCACGACCGTACGCTATTTTCACCATTAGTGGTGGTCCGCACATTTTTCCTATATAGTCCGGATTTTCAAAGTTTCAACCGTGCTCTGGTTTCCCTTCAAAGGCATCAAACTGTTCAGGGGAATTTTTTAAAAGCTTTTTGAAGCAAATCTGAGCACTTTTGGCCATTAACTAACTGGTTTCCTTTCAGCAATTTCAGCGAGCCGCCGAGACCTGCTGCTGCTAGTTCCTGAGTCGACCACCAGGAGTGCTCTTGTGTAGATCTAGTTCTTAGATCCTAGATCTTCTTCTTGTGAGTGCTGTGCGCCACCGAGTCGCGGCCTATTGGGGCGGCTGAGGGGGGAGTTTGGAATGGACTCCCTCCCGATGAAGCCAAACCAGGGCGGGGGCGACCTCGGTCAGAGGCCATCGGCCGAGGCCACTTCTTGTGACTCCCGGCAACCAAGTTGTAGCCTATTGGGGAGGCCGAGGGGAGAGTTTGGAATGGACTCTCTCCCGATGACGCCGAACCAGGGCGGGGACGACTTTGGTCCGAGGCCCTCGGCCGAGGCCGGTTCTGGCGATGAGATGACTACTGACAATCGGCCACCCCAGCCACGACAATACTGTGGACCGCATCGCCAGCGCTTGGAGACCATGCAAGTCGGGTCTGGGGAGGCGGGCGCTGCTGGGGTCGGGGGGGTGGCTCCGCCTCCCTCCCCCGCGCCAGCCGGGCTGCGCACCCAGACTGTTTGCATTAAGGTCAGCGAGACGAAACATCTTCACGGCCTGGACGTCTCCACCATCCTCGCTCTGCCTACGACTACCTCTGCTCCAACACCACCAACTGTGACTACTACTACCACCACGGCCTGCATCACTTCACCGATCATGTCTCCTGCGCCTTCTCTTCCGCTGTTGCCGACCGACTCACCGCCTGCCGCCGTTCCTCCTGCTGCGACTGCTACTCCCATGGACACCGGCTTCATCGTTCCCACGAAGACCGTCAAGCGCGCCCACCCCGACCAGCACTCCTCCGACGATGCCGTCCCTACCAGCAACCGCTACGACAGTCTCCTCAGTCTACCGGATACCGACACCGACGACGGCGCTGGGGCTGCCTCCTCGGACCGACCCTTGACTGCCAAGCCCCGCCGCAAGCAGCATGCTAAGCGGCACCGGCCCGACACGCAACCTCCTCCTGTGCCCTTCACCACTCTCCCGGGCCCCTCTTCGACGAGTCCCAGCTCATCTCGTGCTCCACCC
The DNA here is from genome assembly GCF_032445375.1 of Bacillus rossius redtenbacheri. Classification (NCBI taxonomy): domain Eukaryota; kingdom Metazoa; phylum Arthropoda; class Insecta; order Phasmatodea; family Bacillidae; genus Bacillus; species Bacillus rossius. The sequence continues at coordinate 169,889 of NW_026962700.1, read as the reverse complement.
CGCCCTCCAGCCTCGCAGCCTCGTGCCTCCTCCTCGGCGGCGCCTCGCCCGCCTACCTCCACTCCTCGCACGCCTCGCATGCCTCCGATCGCCTGCCTTCTCACGCCCACAGCCGGCCCCTTCGCCACTGCACAACGTTTTCAGTCTCTCCTCTCCGGTCCTCTCTCTGTCACCTCCGTCAATGACCGCACCTCCTTTTATACCAGCAACCCTCAGGACCACCAGCTCCTATTTGACGAACTCCAACGCCTCGGATATAAACCCTACACCCATCTCCGCCCCGACGAGCGTGCCGATCGAGTTGTGATCAAGAAACTCCCTCTCTCCACGACGGCTGACGAGGTCACCCAGTCCCTGCTCGACCTGCACCTACCTGTGGCATCTGTGGTGGCCATGCGCACCTCTCCTACTTCAACGACCCGGCCTTTCCTGGTCACTACATCCGGTCTGGGTGAGGCAGCCCCCTTCCTGAAGTTGAAGACATTGGGCTGCTGGGTGGTGGCAGTTGAGAAATACCGCGGCTCGGGGCGCGTACCTCAGTGCTACCGCTGCCAGCGGCCTGGACACCCGTCCTCCCGATGCCACCGGGACCTCGCCTGTTTCAAGTGCGCTGGGCCCCACTGGTCTCGGGACTGCACCTCGACTACCCGACGCTGCACGCTTTGTGACGGGGCCCACTTCGCTACTTCCACTGACTGTCGCGTGATTCAGGCTTACCTGCGCCGACACCCTCAACGACTCACTGACGCCACGACGACTGCCGTGGGGACCGGGCCCTCTGTCCCGTCCCTGTCCGATCCCAAGACGTTTCCTGCTCTCTCCACCAATGCTTGGGCACGCCCTCCCCCCGTTGTACCGGTTGTTCCCCCCTCTGCCACCTCGCACCCTCCTCCTTCCGCTCCTTCTTCTGACTCTCGACCGCTTGCCTCCGACTCAGACTGCTCGTCGCTTTCATCCCTCATTCACGACTTCATTTCATTCATCCGACAGTACCTCCCGCTCATCCGGTCTGTCCTGACGGCACTCTCCCGAGCCCGCACCTCCACCGAGAAGTTCGAAGTGCTCCTCCAGGCCCTTCTGAATTTCTTCGATGGATCCCGCCCCTCCCCTTAGTGTCCTCATCTGGAACGTCTTTTCCCTCCTCCCTAAGCTCCACGACCTTTTGCACCTGCTCCACGAGCGATCGCCCGACGTCGTGTTCCTTTCTGAGACCTGGCTCTCCCCCTCTGCCCCCGTCCTGGTCCCCGGGTATGCGGTCCACCGTGCCGATCGCGATGGTCGGGGCGGGGGGGTGGCGTTACTCGTCCGCAACACCATTTCACATCATCGCCGTCGCATCCCTTCTTCCCCCGCGGCCGAGGCGGTTGCTGTGCGCTTGCACGGCCTCCCGTACTCCCTGACCTTGGTATCCTTGTACCTCCCCCCTCAGTACGCCTTTCCCACGGCCGACGTTGTCGCCCTCGGTCGGCTCGACGCCCACGTCGTGCTGGCCGGGGACTTCAACGCCACCCATCCCTTCTGGGGCTGTGCCGCCGCGAACCGGCGGGGCAGCTCCCTCCGGCAACTCCTTCGGCGTACTCCTCTCTCTCTTTATGCCCCTCCGACCCCGACATTTTTTCCGGCCCAGCTCAACCGGCAACCCAGCATCATCGACTTTGCACTGTCCACGCCCCTCCCCATTCTCTCGGATCTCACCACCATCACCTCCGGCACCTCCGACCACTTGCCTGTTCTTGCCACACTTCACTTTCACCCCCGTTCTAACCCCCACCTCCCCCGCTTCGATTTTCCCAAGGCCGACTGGGGCGGTTTTCAGCGTTCCCTCTCCGCTGCCATAGACCTGTCTGTTCCGTTCGATACCCCTGCCCGCCTTGACGCCAACGTTCTCTCGCTGACCGACGCCATTTCCGCGGCCGCCTCTGCCAACATACCTCTGGTTCCCCCCCGTCCCCTTGTCGACCCATTTCCGCCTTACCTCCGGGACGCCTTGTCCTTGCGCAACCGCTTCCGCGTCCTCTGGCAGGCTAGTCGTTCCCTGCTGCACCGGCGGGTGTACCTGGTGCTGCGGGGGCGCTGCCGGCGATTGGTCGCGGAGTGGAGGGCCCGTCTGGAGACTCGGCGTCTCCAATCCCTCTCTGCTTGCTCCGGCTCCCTCTGGTCTCACGTCCGTCGTCTCCGCTCGGTTCCTACCACCATCCCCCCGCTGACCACCCCCACGGGTGTGGCGGAAACGGCCTCGGAGCGATCCGAGGCGGTGGCCGCCTACCTGGCGACCACCTTCGCATCCGCACCCGGCCCTTCCCTGTCCTCCGAGTCTTCGGACGACGAGGACGGGGCCCGCCTCCTGTCTCGCCACGTCACTTTGCCCCCCCTTCCGGCCACCTTCCCCCTGCCGCTCGTCACGCCTTCCGAGGTCCGCACCCTGCTCGCCCGCCTTCGGCCCCGTTCTGCTCCTGGCCACGACTCTCTGCCCTCCCCCGTGCTCCGTGCCCTACCTCGCAAGGCCCTTGTGTTTCTGACCCGTCTTTTCAACGCAATGTTCCTCCTCTGCCACTTCCCCACCCCCTGGAAAACCGCCGTCGTCTCACCCATCCCCAAACCTGGCAAGCCCCCGTCTCTCCCTTCATCTTTTCGGCCCATCTCGCTTCTTCCTATTCTGTCCAAGGTCGCGGAACGGGCGATCCACCGCCGTCTCCTCTTTCAAGTCACCACCCTGGACCTTCTACCCCGCCACCAGTTCGGTTTCCGCCCCCGCCACTCGACGACCCACGCCATTGCCCGTGTGGAGCACCTGGTGGTCCAGGGATTCGCCAGGCGGCAACACACGGGCATGGTGCTTCTTGACCTCGCCCGTGCTTTCGATTCCGTTCCGCATGCCCAGCTCCTCCAGCGCCTCTCTGCCACCGACCTCTCATCTCATCTCATCCGCCTCCTCTGCTCCTTCCTGGAGGGTCGCACCTTCCGGGTTCGGGTGGAGGGGGTCCTCTCCGGCCCCCGCCCCATCTCCGCCGGCGTCCCCCAGGGCGCCATTCTCTCACCGCTACTTTTTACCCTCCACATCTCTGATCTCAAGCCCCCTCCCGGCACCTATCTTGTCCAGTACGCCGATGATACCTGTCTCCTGGCCTCTTCAGTTTCCGAGCGGCTGCTCTGCGACCGTCTCGGCCGCGGCCTCACTTCCCTCAACAATCAGTTCCTCGCGCATGGCATCGGGCTCAATCACTCTAAATCACGATCCATCCTCTTCTCCCGACTTCATCCACACCACGACCACCCGCCAGTCATCTCCACCGTAGCCATCCCCTGGTCGCCTCGCATCCGTTATCTGGGGGTCACCCTAGACAATACCTTTACTTTTCTGCCGCACCTCGACTCAATCCGCACCAAGTCCCGTGCCGTCATGGCTCAGCTGGCCACCATACTCAGACCGACATCCGGCACCCCTCTCGACGTTCGTGTGACTGCCTACCGTTCCTTTGTTCTTCCCCACTTCCTCTACGCGTGCCCGGCTTGGGTCCACTCCTCTCTGTACAACCTCCGTCCGATCACCCGGTCCTACTTTCTCGGTGCCCGCCTCCTGCTCGGTCTCCCTCGCGCCACCTTACGACAGACCCTCCTGGACCAGACTGGGCTCCCGCACTTACACGAGCTGCTCTGCAAGGTGACTAAGAAGTTTCTCCGCCACTGCCGGCGTTCTGACAACCCCCTGATCCGACTCCTTGCAGAGCCCCTGCCTGACGCTCCTCACCCCCGCCGACCGCTCTTTACCTACGATCATTTGAGACGCCCTGACCCTGATGACGTTGACGCTGGTGCAGTCGCGGCTGGTGGGCCCGGCAGCTGACGACGGTGATCACCACGTCCACGGTTGGCTCTGAGGAATGTTACCAGGCATCATCCCATCAAGATCTCTGCTCTCAGTGAACTACTGCCTAACATCGCCACTGCTCCGGACCGTCTTCATCTGCGGCCCGGCACCTTCTGCGCCCCGAGTCGCCCCCGGCAGCCCACAGAAGATTCGCCGCCCAACAAGCAGCTGGACCTCTAGGACGGTATCGTCGGAGGGGCCCCGTTTCGTCAGTGTTGAATAAAGATTGTCACCATTCGCCCTTGTGGCCATGTATTCGTGTTCTATGTTGTGTTTTATTTGTGTTCACCTGTATCCGCTTTTTATATTAAAGATGAATTTTTTGGTGGGTAACTCCCTTCAGTGGGAGTTCCCTTTGTAAAAAAAAAAAAAAAAAAAAAAAAAAAAAAAAAAAAAAAAAAAAAAAAAAACTAAAGATTTCCGTGGAGGGGAACATTTGATGAGTCTTTAAACAATTTTTTGTTGTGCCCAGTGTTTACACACTGGGCCGGTTACCGTTAAACCACTGGGCCCGGGGGTGAGGCGGGGAGGGGGAAATCTGAAAAATCGAATTGGACAAGTATCGTTCATGGGAATTTTTTTTTTCTTTTTTCAACTATTACCATGCACAATTACGTACCTTCCTTCCGCACTTTCAAGACGGTGGGGTTGTTCGCCAAGGCACCGTAAACTTGAGACCTACGAATGCATTACATACCATACACAGATGAAAAAAAAAAAAAAAATTACACTTCACTGTACATAATTCTTAACACTACTTCACAACTACTAAGTTGAAATTTTTTCACCGGGACAGCGCGAACGCAGTCCCGACTACCAAAAATTACGCGCCCGAGTTACCCACATTTGGGGTAATCGCAGAGGTCAGCTCAACCGAAGTGCAAGGGAAGAGCCTCACCCTGGGGGAACCCCCTGCTTGATCAGGGTAGCCCCTACGCCAGGTAAGTATGCTGCGCAGTGTTTCGCTTTTCTATTTCACTTGGAGCTCGGACCACCTCATCAACGTGTTTTGAGGTTATGTACTTCTACCTCCGAAACAGCTCTTTCCCCAGACATAACACTCCCGTGCCAGTTCATCACACTACATGACAGTACACACCAACAATGCAAATACAATTTCTTCCTACAACTGCCCGTTTCTACTCGCACCTCGTTTCCTTTGTTTCTGTACCCACGGCGACGGTCGACCGCCGCGTGCATTTGGTTACCCCGTTTGCCGCGTGGCGGCACTTGGTTACACCGTTTGCCGCGTGGCGGCACTCGGGTCGTCGCGTCCGCCTCGGCAAAAAGGCGGGCACCACGGCACAGTCGAGAGGGGAACTTTTTTCCATTAGCAACATACCTAGGGTTTCACGAAATATCGAGTGCCGTGTCCCACGAGGCGATTTTCGGACGATTCGCGGCTTCAGGCTGCACGACCGTACGCTATTTTCACCATTAGTGGTGGTCCGCACATTTTTCCTATATAGTCCGGATTTTCAAAGTTTCAACCGTGCTCTGGTTTCCCTTCAAACTGCTCTTAGGTGCTACTCTGAGTGGTTTGCAGGGATTTCCTTAGTTAATTCGAGTTTTCCTCGCGTGCTTTTATAATCCGACCAGTCGTTTCTGGTGCGAGGACTTGCTGCTGGGTGCATATCCGGATCTGGTAACTCTCAGCAGCAAGCAACTGGGTCCCCCCCTGGGCATTGCTGGGGGGACTCTGCAGAAATAAATTCAACCCTCGGGTTCCACTAATTATTATTTTATTTTTATTTACAAGTTCTACTCAGCATCACTCCTATTATATTCACTCCATCTTCTTCCACCTTTAACTGACTGCTGACTGCTGCTGCTGCTTCCTGGGGCTGTCACCAGGTGGCCGAGAAGAGTAGTTCCTCCCAGGTGTGGCTCTTGGCCTGCCGACTTGATTGTTTCTCGTCGGCATGGCCGAGGGGGGGTCCGGGGAGGACCCGCCCCTGGGGGACTCCGACTTTGAGGGCCGACTCCAACCGCCATTGAGGGACTACACCAGGCCTCCTGGTGGCCACCGAGACCGGACGGGTGCCTCGGGCGATGCTGGAGCAGAGGGATGCTCGCCGCCCCCCACCCCCAGCCGGACCGGGATCCGCACCCAGGAGCGCTGCACGAAGGTGTCGGAGTCCAAGCATCACCAGATGGTGCCACCTGGCTTCTGCTCCGACACCCCCTTCACCCCGGACGTCACCATGGCAGCAACCCTCACCACCACGACCACCACCATGACGACCACGACAGTTTGCACTTTCACCCCCTCTGCTTCTCACCCCATCTCCTCACCATTCTCAGCCCCTTCCCCCTCACTGCCACTCATCCCTGTCGAGCCTGCGGCCCCCCGGGACGTGCCGATGGACACCGGCTTCAGCCTCCCCCGCCGGACGGTGAAGCGGCCGAGGATGGGGCGCGCCGAGGACCGCACCTCCATCTCCAACCGGTTTGGCGCCCTCGAGCTCGACTCCGCCGGCGAGGAGGGGACCTCGTCCCGGGACTCGTCACCTGCACCATCCACGTCATCCCGCATCTCACACCTCACCCGCCGCACCACCCCCCGACCGACTACGACCGCCGCGACTCAGCCATCGACCTCCGCTGCTCGTCAGCCGTCGCCTCGACCATCCACCTCCGCATCTGCACCTGGACCCCGCACCCGGCCTCCCACCCAACCTGCTGCCGCCCCCGCATCTGCCTCCGCCGCCGCCACCGTCAAGCCTACCCGCATGCCGCCCATCGGCTGCCGCCTCCCCATCACCACCAGCCCCTTCACCCTGGCCCAATCGTTTCAGTCGCTCCTTTCTGGCAAGCTATCCATCACCTCCGTCGACGGCCGCACCTCCTTTTACACTTCTAACGCCGCTGATCACACCTTCCTATACAACCACCTCACCCAGCTCGGCCATCAGCCTTTCACGCACCTGCGACAGGACGAGAAGGGGGACCGACTCGTCCTGAAGCGTCTCCCACTCACCACTACCCCCGAGGAGGTGCACGCCGCCCTCCTCGACCTGGACCTACCCGTTGCTTCCGTCACTCCGCTCCGCGTCACCGACACCGCCACGACCCGTCCGTTCCTGGTTAATACTCACCACCTGGGGGAGGCAGCTCCCTTCCTGGCTCTACGCTCCCTGGGCTGCTGGGTGGTCTCCGTCGAACGCTATCGTGGCAGCGGGCGGGTCCCGCAGTGTTACCGGTGCCAGCAGGCCGGCCACCCATCCACACGCTGCGAGAGGCCGGTGGCCTGTTTCAAGTGTGCCGGGCCCCACCGGTCCCGCGAGTGCACATCGACGACTCCGAAGTGCGTCAATTGCGGCGAGGCGCACTTCGCGACTTCCATGGACTGCCGGGTGAACCAGGCCTACCTCAGACGCCACCCCCCCCGACAACAGCCTGAGGCCACCCCGGCACCGCGACCGCGACCGCCAAACTTGACCGACGCTCGTGCCTTTCCCGCCGTCACCTCCAACGCCTGGACTCGGCGCGGTTCCGCCGCCGCCACCCTGTTCCCCTCCCGCGACGGGCCATCTCCATCTGCACCTCAGGACCCCTCATCTCACCGACCGGACGCTGACGACACTTCATTCACCACGATCATACGTGACCTCGTCCAGCTGTTTCGGCAGTACTTTCCCTTCATTCGCCGCACCCTGACCGCCCTGTCCCATGCCAAGTCCCCTTCGGAGAGATTCGGGGTGCTCCTCCAAGCGCTTCTGGGTCTCTTCGATGGATCCCCCGCCGCCCCTTAAGCTCCTAGTCTGGAACGCCTTTTCTTTGCTCCCTAAGCTTCTCGACTTCCTTCACCTCGTCGACGAGCACTCACCCGATGTCGTGTTCCTATCAGAGACCTGGCTGACCCCCGCTGTACCCCTCCGCGTCCCGGGATATGCCGTCCACCGCTCCGACCGTGATGGTCGGGGGGGTGGGGTGGCACTCCTGGTGCGCGACACCTTCACCCATCACCGCCGACACATTCCACCTTCACCCGCGACTGAGGCTGTGGCCGTGCGCCTGTTCGGACAGCCCTACTCCCTGACTCTAGTCTCCGTGTATCTCCCACCCCAATTTGCCTTCCCCTCTGCCGCCGTTGTCGCCCTCGGTCGGCTCGATGCCCATGTCGTGCTGGCCGGGGACTTCAACGCCACCCATCCCTACTGGGGCTGCGTCGCGGCCAACCGCCGAGGCAGCTCCCTCCGTCAGCTCCTCCGGCGTACTAACCTCTCCATCTGCGCCCCCGCCACCCCCACATTCTTCCCCGCTCAGCACCACCGTCATCCCAGTATCATCGACCTCGCCCTCACCACACCGCTCCCCATCATCTCTGGTCTCACCACGCTCACCGCCGGGGCCTCGGATCACCTGCCCGTCCTCGGCTCCCTTCACTTCTACCCCCATTCCAACCCGCACCTTCCCCGCTTCGACTTCCGCAACGCCGACTGGAATGGGTTCCAGACCACCCTCTCATCATCACTCGACCTCACCCTCCCCTTCGACACCCCCGACCGTCTCGACGCCAACGTCGTGTCATTCACCCGGGCCGTCTCTGCGGCCGCCTCCGCTCACATTCCGCTGGCCACTCCAAGTACCCGCATCACCCCCTTCCCGCCTTACCTGCGTGACGCCGTGGTCCTGCGCGACCGCTTCCGCGGCCTGTGGCAGGCCAACCGGTCCCCGTTGACACGGATGGTGTTCCTCCTGCTGCGGGGCCGGTGCCGCCGGATGGTCGCGGCGTGGAAGGCGCATTTGGAGACCCGGCGTCTCGGCTCCCTCGCCTCTGCATCCGGCTCTCTGTGGACCTACGTCCGGCGCCTCCGATCGGTCCCCACCACTATTCCCCCACTCACCCACCCGGCCGGGGTGGCGGAGACTGCCCCTGAGCGATCGGAGGCGGTCGCTGCCTACCTCGCGACCACGTTTGCCTCCGCTGACCCCCCCACCCTCTCCTCCGAGTCTTCGGACGACGGGGACACACCCCCCCCCCTCGCACATCACGTCACTCTGCCCGTTCTTCCGGACTCTCTGCCATTCCCTCTCGCCACGCCATCGGAGGTGCGCACACTCCTCCTCCGTCTCAAGCCCCCTTCTGCCCCCGGTTCCGACTCTCTGCCTGCACCCGTCCTCCGTGCTCTTCCTCGGAAGGCGACGGTCTTCCTTACCCGCATCATCAACGCGATGTTCCTTCTCTGTCATTTCCCCACCCCTTGGAAAGTGGCCATTGTCTCACCCATACCCAAACCCGGGAAGCCCCCTTCCCTACCATCATCGTACCGCCCCATTTCTCTTCTACCCATCATCTCTAAGGTCGCAGAGCGGACCATTCTCACACGCCTTCTCCTTCACGTCAACCTCTTGCATCTTCTCCCCCATCACCAGTTCGGTTTCCGCAAACGTCACTCCACCTCCCACGCCATCGCCCGTGTGGAGGTGCTGGCTGTCCAAGGTTTCGCACGGCGCCAACACACGGGCATGGTGCTTCTGGACCTTGCCCGGGCATTTGATTCCGTGCCCCATTCACAACTCATTCACCGTCTCTCCGCCACCGACCTTCCACCTCATCTCATACGCCTCATCTGCTCGTTCCTGGGGGGTCGTACCTTCCGGGTTCGGGTGGAGGGCGAACTCTCCGACCCCCGTCACATCATGGCCGGCGTCCCCCAGGGCGCCATCCTTTCACCCCTTCTCTTCACCCTTCACATCGCCGACCTGCAACCACCACCTGGCACTCACCTGGTTCAGTACGCCGATGACACTTGCCTCCTCGCTTCCTCCGTCTCCGAGCGGATGCTCGGCGACCGCCTGAGCCGCGGGCTCACATCACTCTCTACTCAGTTCCTCGCGCACGGCATCGGGCTGAACTGCTCGAAGACCCAATCCATTCTCTTCTCACGCATCCACCCACGCCAGGACCACCCCCCACGAGTTTCCAGCACTGCCATCCCCTGGTCACCCGAGGTCCGCTATCTGGGGGTGACCCTGGACAGTACCTTCACTTTCATCCCGCACCTTGCTTCCATGAAGACTCAATCCAGGGCGGTCTTGGCGCAGCTGGCACCGATACTGCGACCCTCATCTGGCACCCCCCTCCCGGTTCGCATCACCGCATTTCATTCCTACGTCATCCCACGCTTCACCTACGCATCCCCCGTGTGGGTTCATTCATCCCGTTTCAACCTTCGCCCCATTACCCGCACCTACTTCCTGGGGATTCGTCTCCTTCTCGGACTCCCCCGCGCCACCTCCAGGCTGACTCTCCTGGCAGACTCCGGCCTGCCCCACCTTCACCCTCTCCTTCGCTCCATGACAACTTACTTCCTACGCCGATGCCGACGCAGCGACAACCCCCTCATCCTTCAACTTGCGGAGCCGCTGCCTCCTGCACCCCACCCACGACGACCGCTCTTTTCGACTGACCACTTACGCGACGACTCCGACGACGACGCTGACGACGTCCCGGCGGCCGGTGGGCCCGGTAGATGACGACGTAGACCTCCACGTCCACCGGTAGCCTCCGCGGACCCGCCACCATAGTTCACCATCTACATCGCCACTCCGTCTTCTTCCCATCGTCATCAGCATCGCCGTTTTCTCCGCGCGGCCTCCATCAGCTGCGCGGCTCCTGGATCAGCATCTCTTCACCCCCAGCAGTCCCTCACCCCCCCTCCACCCAACAAGTAGCCGGGACCTTCAAGAACCTCCGTGTTGGCGGGGTCCAGCATCGTCATGTTCTTCATCTTTGTGTTTATGTTCTGTACAGTGTTCTTGTCAACTGCCTTGTATGTATCTTTATGTATTAAATGATGTTTTTGTGTGTGGGGCCCCTAGGGGCCCCACTTTTGAAAAAAAAAAAAAAAAAAAAAAAAAAAAAAAAAAAAAAAAAAAAAAAACTAAAGATTTCCGTGGAGGGGAACATTTGATGAGTCTTTAAACAATTTTTTGTTGTGCCCAGTGTTTACACACTGGGCCGGTTACCGTTAAACCACTGGGCCCGGGGGTGAGGCGGGGAGGGGGAAATCTGAAAAATCGAATTGGACAAGTATCGTTCATGGGAATTTTTTTTTTCTTTTTTCAACTATTACCATGCACAATTACGTACCTTCCTTCCGCACTTTCAAGACGGTGGGGTTGTTCGCCAAGGCACCGTAAACTTGAGACCTACGAATGCATTACATACCATACACAGATGAAAAAAAAAAAAAAAATTACACTTCACTGTACATAATTCTTAACACTACTTCACAACTACTAAGTTGAAATTTTTTCACCGGGACAGCGCGAACGCAGTCCCGACTACCAAAAATTACGCGCCCGAGTTACCCACATTTGGGGTAATCGCAGAGGTCAGCTCAACCGAAGTGCAAGGGAAGAGCCTCACCCTGGGGGAACCCCCTGCTTGATCAGGGTAGCCCCTACGCCAGGTAAGTATGCTGCGCAGTGTTTCGCTTTTCTATTTCACTTGGAGCTCGGACCACCTCATCAACGTGTTTTGAGGTTATGTACTTCTACCTCCGAAACAGCTCTTTCCCCAGACATAACACTCCCGTGCCAGTTCATCACACTACATGACAGTACACACCAACAATGCAAATACAATTTCTTCCTACAACTGCCCGTTTCTACTCGCACCTCGTTTCCTTTGTTTCTGTACCCACGGCGACGGTCGACCGCCGCGTGCATTTGGTTACCCCGTTTGCCGCGTGGCGGCACTTGGTTACACCGTTTGCCGCGTGGCGGCACTCGGGTCGTCGCGTCCGCCTCGGCAAAAAGGCGGGCACCACGGCACAGTCGAGAGGGGAACTTTTTTCCATTAGCAACATACCTAGGGTTTCACGAAATATCGAGTGCCGTGTCCCACGAGGCGATTTTCGGACGATTCGCGGCTTCAGGCTGCACGACCGTACGCTATTTTCACCATTAGTGGTGGTCCGCACATTTTTCCTATATAGTCCGGATTTTCAAAGTTTCAACCGTGCTCTGGTTTCCCTTCAAACGCATAAATCTTTCGCCTTTTACTAAAGATTTCCGTGGAGGGGAACATTTGATGAGTCTTTAAACAATTTTTTGTTGTGCCCAGTGTTTACACACTGGGCCGGTTACCGTTAAACCACTGGGCCCGGGGGTGAGGCGGGGAGGGGGAAATCTGAAAAATCGAATTGGACAAGTATCGTTCATGGGAATTTTTTTTTTCTTTTTTCAACTATTACCATGCACAATTACGTACCTTCCTTCCGCACTTTCAAGACGGTGGGGTTGTTCGCCAAGGCACCGTAAACTTGAGACCTACGAATGCATTACATACCATACACAGATGAAAAAAAAAAAAAAAATTACACTTCACTGTACATAATTCTTAACACTACTTCACAACTACTAAGTTGAAATTTTTTCACCGGGACAGCGCGAACGCAGTCCCGACTACCAAAAATTACGCGCCCGAGTTACCCACATTTGGGGTAATCGCAGAGGTCAGCTCAACCGAAGTGCAAGGGAAGAGCCTCACCCTGGGGGAACCCCCTGCTTGATCAGGGTAGCCCCTACGCCAGGTAAGTATGCTGCGCAGTGTTTCGCTTTTCTATTTCACTTGGAGCTCGGACCACCTCATCAACGTGTTTTGAGGTTATGTACTTCTACCTCCGAAACAGCTCTTTCCCCAGACATAACACTCCCGTGCCAGTTCATCACACTACATGACAGTACACACCAACAATGCAAATACAATTTCTTCCTACAACTGCCCGTTTCTACTCGCACCTCGTTTCCTTTGTTTCTGTACCCACGGCGACGGTCGACCGCCGCGTGCATTTGGTTACCCCGTTTGCCGCGTGGCGGCACTTGGTTACACCGTTTGCCGCGTGGCGGCACTCGGGTCGTCGCGTCCGCCTCGGCAAAAAGGCGGGCACCACGGCACAGTCGAGAGGGGAACTTTTTTCCATTAGCAACATACCTAGGGTTTCACGAAATATCGAGTGCCGTGTCCCACGAGGCGATTTTCGGACGATTCGCGGCTTCAGGCTGCACGACCGTACGCTATTTTCACCATTAGTGGTGGTCCGCACATTTTTCCTATATAGTCCGGATTTTCAAAGTTTCAACCGTGCTCTGGTTTCCCTTCAAAGGCATCAAACTGTTCAGGGGAATTTTTTAAAAGCTTTTTGAAGCAAATCTGAGCACTTTTGGCCATTAACTAACTGGTTTCCTTTCAGCAATTTCAGCGAGCCGCCGAGACCTGCTGCTGCTAGTTCCTGAGTCGACCACCAGGAGTGCTCTTGTGTAGATCTAGTTCTTAGATCCTAGATCTTCTTCTTGTGAGTGCTGTGCGCCACCGAGTCGCGGCCTATTGGGGCGGCTGAGGGGGGAGTTTGGAATGGACTCCCTCCCGATGAAGCCAAACCAGGGCGGGGGCGACCTCGGTCAGAGGCCATCGGCCGAGGCCACTTCTTGTGACTCCCGGCAACCAAGTTGTAGCCTATTGGGGAGGCCGAGGGGAGAGTTTGGAATGGACTCTCTCCCGATGACGCCGAACCAGGGCGGGGACGACTTTGGTCCGAGGCCCTCGGCCGAGGCCGGTTCTGGCGATGAGATGACTACTGACAATCGGCCACCCCAGCCACGACAATACTGTGGACCGCATCGCCAGCGCTTGGAGACCATGCAAGTCGGGTCTGGGGAGGCGGGCGCTGCTGGGGTCGGGGGGGTGGCTCCGCCTCCCTCCCCCGCGCCGGCCGGGCTGCGCACCCAGACTGTTTGCATTGAGGTCAGCGAGACGAAACATCTTCACGGCCTGGACGTCTCCACCATCCTCGCTCTGCCTACGACTACCTCTGCTCCAACACCACCAACTGTGACTACTACTACCACCACGGCCTGCATCACTTCACCGATCATGTCTCCTGCGCCTTCTCTTCCGCTGTTGCCGACCGACTCACCGCCTGCCGCCGTTCCTCCTGCTGCGACTGCTACTCCCATGGACACCGGCTTCATCGTTCCCACGAAGACCGTCAAGCGCGCCCACCCCGACCAGCACTCCTCCGACGATGCCGTCCCTACCAGCAACCGCTACGACAGTCTCCTCAGTCTACCGGATACCGACACCGACGACGGCGCTGGGGCTGCCTCCTCGGACCGACCCTTGACTGCCAAGCCCCGCCGCAAGCAGCATGCTAAACGGCACCGGCCCGACACGCAACCTCCTCCTGTGCCCTTCACCACTCTCCCGGGCCCCTCTTCGACGAGTCCCAGCTCATCTCGTGCTCCACCCCGCCCTCCAGCCTCGCAGCCTCGTGCCTCCTCCTCGGCGGCGCCTCGCCCGCCTACCTCCACTCCTCGCACGCCTCGCATGCCTCCGATCGCCTGCCTTCTCACGCCCACGGCCGGCCCCTTCGCCACTGCACAACGTTTTCAGTCTCTCCTCTCCGGTCCTCTCTCTGTCACCTCCGTCAATGACCGCACCTCCTTTTATACCAGCAACCCTCAGGACCACCAGCTCCTATTTGACGAACTCCAACGCCTCGGATATAAACCCTACACCCATCTCCGCCCCGACGAGCGTGCCGATCGAGTTGTGATCAAGAAACTCCCTCTCTCCACGACGGCTGACGAGGTCACCCAGTCCCTGCTCGACCTGCACCTACCTGTGGCATCTGTGGTGGCCATGCGCACCTCTCCTACTTCAACGACCCGGCCTTTCCTGGTCACTACATCCGGTCTGGGTGAGGCAGCCCCCTTCCTGAAGTTGAAGACATTGGGCTGCTGGGTGGTGGCAGTTGAGAAATACCGCGGCTCGGGGCGCGTACCTCAGTGCTACCGCTGCCAGCGGCCTGGACACCCGTCCTCCCGATGCCACCGGGACCTCGCCTGTTTCAAGTGCGCTGGGCCCCACTGGTCTCGGGACTGCACCTCGACTACCCGACGCTGCACGCTCTGTGACGGGGCCCACTTCGCTACTTCCACTGACTGTCGCGTGATTCAGGCTTACCTGCGCCGACACCCTCAACGACTCACTGACGCCACGACGACTGCCGTGGGGACCGGGCCCTCTGTCCCGTCCCTGTCCGATCCCAAGACGTTTCCTGCTCTCTCCACCAATGCTTGGGCACGCCCTCCCCCCGTTGTACCGGTTGTTCCCCCCTCTGCCACCTCGCACCCTCCTCCTTCCGCTCCTTCTTCTGACTCTCGACCGCTTGCCTCCGACTCAGACTGCTCGTCGCTTTCATCCCTCATTCACGACTTCATTTCATTCATCCGACAGTACCTCCCGCTCATCCGGACTGTCCTGACGGCACTCTCCCGAGCCCGCACCTCCACCGAGAAGTTCGAAGTGCTCCTCCAGGCCCTTCTGAATTTCTTCGATGGATCCCGCCCCTCCCCTTAGTGTCCTCATCTGGAACGTCTTTTCCCTCCTCCCTAAGCTCCACGACCTTTTGCACCTGCTCCACGAGCGATCGCCCGACGTCGTGTTCCTTTCTGAGACCTGGCTCTCCCCCTCTGCCCCCGTCCTGGTCCCCGGGTATGCGGTCCACCGTGCCGATCGCGATGGTCGGGGCGGGGGGGTGGCGTTACTCGTCCGCAACACCATTTCACATCATCGCCGTCGCATCCCTTCTTCCCCCGCGGCCGAGGCGGTTGCTGTGCGCTTGCACGGCCTCCCGTACTCCCTGACCTTGGTATCCTTGTACCTCCCCCCTCAGTTCGCCTTTCCCACGGCCGACGTTGTCGCCCTCGGTCGGCTCGACGCCCACGTCGTGCTGGCCGGGGACTTCAACGCCACCCATCCCTTCTGGGGCTGTGCCGCCGCAAACCGGCGGGGCAGCTCCCTCCGGCAACTCCTTCGGCGTACTCCTCTCTCTCTTTATGCCCCTCCGACCCCGACATTTTTTCCGGCCCAGCTCAACCGGCAACCCAGCATCATCGACTTTGCACTGTCCACGCCCCTCCCCATTCTCTCGGATCTCACCACCATCGCCTCCGGCACCTCCGACCACTTGCCTGTTCTTGCCACACTTCACTTTCACCCCCATTCTAACCCCCACCTCCCCCGCTTCGATTTTCCCAAGGCCGACTGGGGCGGTTTTCAGCGTTCCCTCTCCGCTGCCATTGACCTGTCTGTTCCGTTCGATACCCCTGCCCGCCTTGACGCCAACGTTCTCTCGCTGACCGACGCCATTTCCGCGGCCGCCTCTGCCAACATACCTCTGGTTCCCCCCCGTCCCCTTGTCGACCCATTTCCGCCTTACCTCCGGGACGCCTTGTCCTTGCGCAACCGCTTCCGCGTCCTCTGGCAGGCTAGTCGTTCCCTGCTGCACCGGCGGGTGTACCTGGTGCTGCGGGGGCGCTGCCGGCGATTGGTCGCGGAGTGGAGGGCCCGTCTGGAGACTCGGCGTCTCCAATCCCTCTCTGCTTGCTCCGGCTCCCTCTGGTCTCACGTCCGTCGTCTCCGCTCGGTTCCTACCACCATCCCCCCGCTGACCACCCCCACGGGTGTGGCGGAAACGGCCTCGGAGCGATCCGAGGCGGTGGCCGCCTACCTGGCGACCACCTTCGCATCCGCACCCGGCCCTTCCCTGTCCTCCGAGTCTTCGGACGACGAGGACGGGGCCCGCCTCCTGTCTCGCCACGTCACTTTGCCCCCCCTTCCGGCCACCTTCCCCCTGCCGCTCGTCACGCCTTCCGAGGTCCGCACCCTGCTCGCCCGCCTTCGGCCCCGTTCTGCTCCTGGCCACGACTCTCTGCCCTCCCCCGTGCTCCGTGCCCTACCTCGCAAGGCCCTTGTGTTTCTGACCCGTCTTTTCAACGCAATGTTCCTCCTCTGCCACTTCCCCACCCCCTGGAAAACCGCCATCGTCTCACCCATCCCCAAACCTGGCAAGCCCCCGTCTCTCCCTTCATCTTTTCGGCCCATCTCGCTTCTTCCTATTCTGTCCAAGGTCGCGGAACGGGCGATCCACCGCCGTCTCCTCTTTCAAGTCACCACCCTGGACCTTCTACCCCGCCACCAGTTCGGTTTCCGCCCCCGCCACTCGACGACCCACGCCATTGCCCGTGTGGAGCACCTGGTGGTCCAGGGATTCGCCAGGCGGCAACACACGGGCATGGTGCTTCTTGACCTCGCCCGTGCTTTCGATTCCGTTCCGCATGCCCAGCTCCTCCAGCGCCTCTCTGCCACCGACCTCTCATCTCATCTCGTCCGCCTCCTCTGCTCCTTCCTGGAGGGTCGCACCTTCCGGGTTCGGGTGGAGGGGGTCCTCTCCGGCCCCCGCCCCATCTCCGCCGGCGTCCCCCAGGGCGCCATTCTCTCACCGCTACTTTTTACCCTCCACATCTCTGATCTCAAGCCCCCTCCCGGCACCTATCTTGTCCAGTACGCCGATGATACCTGTCTCCTGGCCTCTTCAGTTTCCGAGCGGCTGCTCTGCGACCGTCTCGGCCGCGGCCTCACTTCCCTCAACAATCAGTTCCTCGCGCATGGCATCGGGCTCAATCACTCTAAATCACGATCCATCCTCTTCTCCCGACTTCATCCACACCACGACCACCCGCCAGTCATCTCCGCCGTAGCCATCCCCTGGTCGCCTCGCATCCGTTATCTGGGGGTCACCCTAGACAATACCTTTACTTTTCTGCCGCACCTCGACTCCATCCGCACCAAGTCCCGTGCCGTCATGGCTCAGCTGGCCACCGTACTCAGACCGACATCCGGCACCCCTCTCGACGTTCGTGTGACTGCCTACCGTTCCTTCGTTCTTCCCCACTTCCTCTACGCGTGCCCGGCTTGGGTCCACTCCTCTCTGTACAACCTCCGTCCGATCGCCCGGTCCTACTTTCTCGGTGCCCGCCTCCTGCTCGGTCTCCCTCGCGCCACCTTACGGCAGACCCTCCTGGACCAGACTGGGCTCCCGCACTTACACGAGCTGCTCTGCAAGGTGACTAAGAAGTTCCTCCGCCACTGCCGGCGTTCTGACAACCCCCTGATCCGACTCCTTGCAGAGCCCCTGCCTGACGCCCCTCACCCCCGCCGACCGCTCTTTACCTACGATCATTTGAGACGCCCTGACCCCGATGACGTTGACGCTGGTGCAGTCGCGGCTGGTGGGCCCGGCAGCTGACGACGGTGATCACCACGTCCACGGTTGGCTCTGAGGAATGTTACCAGGCATCATCCCATCACGATCTCTGCTCTCAGTGAACTACTGCCTACCATCGCCACTGCTCCGGACCGTCTTCATCTGCGGCCCGGCACCTTCTGCGCCCCGAGTCGCCCCCGGCAGCCCACAGAAGATTCGCCGCCCAACAAGCAGCTGGACCTCTAGGACGGTATCGTCGGAGGGGCCCCGTTTCGTCAGTGTTGAATAAAGATTGTCACCATTCGCCCTTGTGGCCATGTATTCGTGTTCTATGTTGTGTTTTATTTGTGTTCACCTGTATCCGCTTTTTATATTAAAGATGAATTTTTTGGTGGGTAACTCCCTTCAGTGGGAGTTCCCTTTGTAAAAAAAAAAAAAAAAAACTAAAGATTTCCGTGGAGGGGAACATTTGATGAGTCTTTAAACAATTTTTTGTTGTGCCCAGTGTTTACACACTGGGCCGGTTACCGTTAAACCACTGGGCCCGGGGGTGAGGCGGGGAGGGGGAAATCTGAAAAATCGAATTGGACAAGTATCGTTCATGGGAATTTTTTTTTTCTTTTTTCAACTATTACCATGCACAATTACGTACCTTCCTTCCGCACTTTCAAGACGGTGGGGTTGTTCGCCAAGGCACCGTAAACTTGAGACCTACGAATGCATTACATACCATACACAGATGAAAAAAAAAAAAAAAATTACACTTCACTGTACATAATTCTTAACACTACTTCACAACTACTAAGTTGAAATTTTTTCACCGGGACAGCGCGAACGCAGTCCCGACTACCAAAAATTACGCGCCCGAGTTACCCACATTTGGGGTAATCGCAGAGGTCAGCTCAACCGAAGTGCAAGGGAAGAGCCTCACCCTGGGGGAACCCCCTGCTTGATCAGGGTAGCCCCTACGCCAGGTAAGTATGCTGCGCAGTGTTTCGCTTTTCTATTTCACTTGGAGCTCGGACCACCTCATCAACGTGTTTTGAGGTTATGTACTTCTACCTCCGAAACAGCTCTTTCCCCAGACATAACACTCCCGTGCCAGTTCATCACACTACATGACAGTACACACCAACAATGCAAATACAATTTCTTCCTACAACTGCCCGTTTCTACTCGCACCTCGTTTCCTTTGTTTCTGTACCCACGGCGACGGTCGACCGCCGCGTGCATTTGGTTACCCCGTTTGCCGCGTGGCGGCACTTGGTTACACCGTTTGCCGCGTGGCGGCACTCGGGTCGTCGCGTCCGCCTCGGCAAAAAGGCGGGCACCACGGCACAGTCGAGAGGGGAACTTTTTTCCATTAGCAACATACCTAGGGTTTCACGAAATATCGAGTGCCGTGTCCCACGAGGCGATTTTCGGACGATTCGCGGCTTCAGGCTGCACGACCGTACGCTATTTTCACCATTAGTGGTGGTCCGCACATTTTTCCTATATAGTCCGGATTTTCAAAGTTTCAACCGTGCTCTGGTTTCCCTTCAAACGCATAAATCTTTCGCCTTTTACTAAAGATTTCCGTGGAGGGGAACATTTGATGAGTCTTTAAACAATTTTTTGTTGTGCCCAGTGTTTACACACTGGGCCGGTTACCGTTAAACCACTGGGCCCGGGGGTGAGGCGGGGAGGGGGAAATCTGAAAAATCGAATTGGACAAGTATCGTTCATGGGAATTTTTTTTTTCTTTTTTCAACTATTACCATGCACAATTACGTACCTTCCTTCCGCACTTTCAAGACGGTGGGGTTGTTCGCCAAGGCACCGTAAACTTGAGACCTACGAATGCATTACATACCATACACAGATGAAAAAAAAAAAAAAAATTACACTTCACTGTACATAATTCTTAACACTACTTCACAACTACTAAGTTGAAATTTTTTCACCGGGACAGCGCGAACGCAGTCCCGACTACCAAAAATTACGCGCCCGAGTTACCCACATTTGGGGTAATCGCAGAGGTCAGCTCAACCGAAGTGCAAGTTTTTTTTTTTTTTTTTTTTTTTTTTTTTTTTTTTTTTTTTTTTTTTTTTTTTTTTTTTTTTTTTTTTTTTTTTTAGTTAGGATGACTTTATTCATCCCGGAAAGACATGTACACTTTACAATAAAGTACACAAACAGACACTGTACACAAACTTAACCCAACGGTTAGCCCGTTCCTTTAAGCATATACATCAACTTAACAATAATGAGCATACATAATACATTACACAAAACAACACAGCAATGCTACAGGGAAAATAATAAAAACCCTGCGTTAATCATAAAATTACAGTACAGCAAAATAAAAGGAACAAGTGAATAATAAAGGTTAAATATTACAATACAGAAAACACGGCAGTAATTAACAATGCATAACTAGGCGAATACAGTTACAGTAGCAAATGGACAGCACACTCAATATATTTAACAAAATACGAAACCGGCGCGACGGAGGGGCACACCAACACAGGTTCTTCGCCGACACGGCGGCCACTCAACACAAAACACAGGTTCTTCGCAGCACGGGCCGCAGCTTCGCTCACGAGAGCAGTAGACACAAACAGAGGTTAAAACGGACAGGCCATGACGCGAGCACAACACTGCAGGACACCACACTGCACAGAGACGGTGGAGGGCAGCAGGCGGCAGCACACGAGGGCTATGGAGGGCGTTCGAGGCTGAAGTCTCGGAGACGCCGATGGGGGTGCCAGACGGTCGGGTCGTAGTCGGCCAGAGACGAGACGAGGGGGTTGTGGTGGCGCGGCGTGCGGGAGTAGAAGTTCCGAGCCAGCGACGTGACGAGATCGCCGGGATGAGGAGAGCCGGTGAACTCGTACAGCTCCGGAAGAGGCGTGCGGACGGAACGGCCGGCGACGAAGCGGAGGCAGAAGTTGTAGGTGGAGGCGATAGGCCGGAAACAGAACTTGGGCACGTAGGCCCACACCACGGCACCGTACAACAGAACCGGAAGGACGAGCGTGCGCCAAAGGAAAAGACGGAGGTCCAGTTCGATGGAGCTGACCGGCAAGAGAACGGAGCGGACGGCACGAAGAGCGGTGCGTGTCCGAGCGGCCAACTGACGAACGTGGTCGTGCCAGGTCAAAGTGCGGTCGAGATGGAACCCAAGAATGCGCACATTGTCGGACCAGGCGATAGGCGAGCCGCAAAGCGTGAGGGGCGCGGGCGGACGTTTCCGACGCTTGGTGAAGAACAGAGCCGTGGACTTAGCAGCATTGGCGGAGACCCCCCAGCGCGAGAAATAGTCCTGCAGAACGTTGAGGCCCAGCTGTGCACGCGCACGCAGAAGATAAGCGTCCGTGCCAGAAGCGAGCAAGGTCGTGTCGTCAGCGTATTGTACGATCTGAGTGTTCGGAACAGCAGGAATGTCGGAAACGTACAGCGCGAACAACATGGGGCTGAGCACGGACCCCTGAGGAACGCCGGTGGTGATGTCCCGCGTGGTGGAGAGTGACGAGGCGACCCGCACCTGAAACGTCCGAGCCTGAAGCGCGCTGTGGAGGATGGTGAGCAGCCGCTCGGACAGACCAAAGGAGCGCAATTTGTGAAGGAGCGCCGGATGTTGAATGGAATCAAAGGCCTTTGCCAAGTCCAAGGAGATTAACATGGAGTGCTCAGACCTATTGAAACCCGCTGTGATCTTGTCGACGAGGAGCGCAACAGCGTGCATGGCCGAGTGCCGCTTCCGGAAACCAAATTGATGGTCAGGCAACAACTGCAGGACGTCGACGGCCACGCGAAGACGGGACAACAACACTTGCTCCGCCACCTTCGACAGGATCGACAAGAGCGAAATGGGGCGATAGGAAGCCGGAAAATGACGCAGTTGATCCTTCTTCAGCACCGGGACCACAACAGAGTGCTTCCAGGAGGTCGGAAAGTGGAGCAGCAAGAAGATAGCATTAATGAGGACGGTCAGGTAGACGATTCCTTTCCTGGACAACGAAGTAACCAGTCGTGGAGGAATGCCGTCGTGTCCAGGAGCCGCAGAGAGGCGCACAGTCTTCAAGATCTTCCCGACCTCTTTGGGCGTTGTGAGCATCCACCCCTCAACAGGAGGGGGCGCCACGCAAGTAAAGGAGGTCGGCAACGTGTGAGCTGGGCCTGCGCCCAGAACGGGACGCGGCACCTGGAACGTTCCTTCGAAATGAGCGGCGATGACCTCCGCCTGCTCCGCAGGAGAGTCAACCTGACGAACGCCAACAGTAAGAGGCGGAATCGTACGGGAGGTAGCCTTGAGCCGACGGATGTAGGTCCACACCGAGCCCGACGTGACAGAAAGTGCCTGGAGCTTCTCAAGTTGGTCCTGAGCCTGCCAACGGTGAATGGCGTGCCGGGCGGCCCTCCTCCAACACTTGTACTGTTCCAAGTCGGCCTCCTGATGCGAGCGTTGCCACCGCTCCCTCGCCCTGTCACGAGTCCTGACAAGCGCACGCAACTCCCGAGGGAACGGGGTACCGACGTGCCGCGGCGGTCGCAAAGGGATGGCCTGCTGCGCGGCCGACTTGAGAAGGAGCGTGAAAGAATCCACTGCCTGGTCGAAAGATTGCGCATCACGTGGAACAGCCGTGAGGTCGAGACCATCATCAAGGAGGCGGCGATAGCGAGGCCAGTCAGCACGGCGAAAATCCCAGTGGAGCGGCAAAGAATCCAAAGAGGAAGCCAGCTCAAGAAGAGTACGGACAGGCAAGTGGTCCGAGTCGGACAACGTCACAGCAGCCGTATCAATGAGACTCATAGAAGGAGGCGCGATGAAGAAATCAAGGACAGAAGGAGCATGATCCAGACGAGCAGGCCGGTAAGAGGGCTCCGACGGCGCAAAAATCTGGAGGCCCAGGTGTGACACCAGACGGCCAAGACCCCGTCCCCTGTAGTCGGTCGTCCTACAGCCCCACGAGGTGCTACGGCAGTTGTAATCGCCGGCCATCAGGCAGTTGGCATCCATCTGAAAGAGCGCAGTCAACTCGGCAGCGGGAAAGGGAGTCTTCGGCCGCATGTAAACCACGATGAAGGTGAAAGACGCACCCGCGCCGGAACACCGAACGGCCGCAGCTTCCACCACCGAGAGATGAGGAACAGAACGGCGATGATGCTTGATGTCCTGCCGCACGAGGAGAGCAACGCCGCCACGTGGACCAGAGGAACGATCAGCACGGTGGATGCGGTAGCCAGGTAAGGAGAAGTCATCTGCCGCAGTCAACCAAGTCTCGGTCAGCCCCACCAAGGCAGGCCGGAACTGATGGAGAAGGACCAGCAAGTCAGGTAAGCGTGAGGAGACCGACCGCATGTTCCAGGTAAGAACAGTGTACTGCATGTCAGTGTGTAGGTGGTAAGGCCTCAGAACTGGACGAAAAAGCGCGTTGAACCTGATCCAGGAGTCCAAGTATGATGTCACACTTGGCAGTCCAGGAGCAGGCAGCCTGAAAGCGGTGAATCGCAGCCATGACTCGCTTGAACCATGTGCAGATGTCCAGCCGCTTGAAAAAGTCAAGGAGGTCACGAAGAGACTCGGAGTGACTTGGATCTTCAGGGCCAGAGACGGGCGGCGGTTGCTGTGACGGCTGACGCGACGTAGCATCGGCATAAGAGCGGCCTCCAGATCGACGCGATTGCATGCCAGGGGGGATCAACCGCGGAGCTTGTGCGGCAGGAACAGGTGGCTGGCGCTGTTGTTGTCTGGACTCCCTGGCCTGGATGAGACGGAGCCGTTCAGGACATCGCGAATAATTCGCAGGATGTGGGCCCTCGCAGAAAACGCATTTCGGCGGGTCCGACTTAGGGACAGGGCAGGCAGCCGAGGGATGGTCAGCGCCACACCGGACACAGACCGGGTCTTCATCACAGGTATGCGACGAGTGTCCCAGACGTTGGCACCGAAAACACTGGACGGTCCCACCACCACCGCGGAAGGGCTCTATGGTCACGCCGACACCGCCGAGATGGCGAATCTTCATAGCCTCAGCCACCTGAGTGGTGCCCTCCAACACCACCAGGAACAGTGGGTACGGCTCAGGAAAGGCAGAGCGGCTGGCGAGACGAGTCACTTTGGAGTGACGAATGCCGTTCTCCATCAAGGCCCCCGAAATGTGCTCAATCGGCGTGTCTATGTGCAACTTGCGGATGACCACCCTGGCATTCCTGTCCTCAGCGCACGTCCAGGTGTGGAACTTCTCGCCCTTGGACCGCAGCAAGTTGGTCATGGCAAAATGGTCCTCCTTATTTGCCATTTGGAAAGTCGAGGTGGAGTCATAATGCGTGGCAACAAAGGGCTGAGAGAACTTTGCGCGCAGCGCATCCAGTTCCTTAATGGCGTTCGGGGACAAACCGCCCCTGCGCACAATCAACGGCGGTTTCTTGGTGGCACGAGCACCACGAGCCACTCCAGAGTCTGGAGGGCGAAGATCAGTGCCGGGCCGCGCCGGCGGCATTTTCTGCGACGGCGGCGGCGGCCGAGACACGGGAGGCGGGGGCAACTGAGTCGTCGTCGGGCGGCCCTCAGGACCACCGTGCACAGACACCGGAGGCAAGATCAACGGCACGTCCACATGAGAAGGACCAGCAATCTGCGAAGTGTGGACCACAGTAGCAGCACGCTTGGCACGCTTGGCGTAGGCGCGTTGAGGCATGGGCGGCTGCAGGCCGTGTAGGGGCGAAGACGGGGCTGGAGGACGGTCACCAGTTGGAGCAGCAGACCAGTCATACTCGTCGTCCGCCCAAAGGTCAGTCTGACGTTTCCCCAAACGGCCAGAGGAAGTGTCAGGAGCAGGTGGCCCCATCGAGAAGCTCAGAGCGCCGCCGAACTGAAAGTCGGGGGCACGAGAGGGGTCGAAAATACCAGGCTGCGCGGAAGCAGGGAGGTCCTGTAATGGCGCCGTGGCGTCAGGCCGCGTAGACAAGTTGGGTGCAGAACAAGGGACGGCAGCACCATGGCCAGCGCGAGACACGGAGGCTTCCTGCAGCGGCGACGAGAACATGTCGGCAGAAGAAACAGCAGGCAACCGCGCAGAGTGGTCAGAAGAGGGCAGAACAATCGGCGGCGGCAGCATGCCAGACTCAGGCGCGGCTGACCGAGGCTGCGAAAAAGGCGTCAAATCGGGCCCAGGGAGACCATGCGAAGCAGAGGGCGAAGCAGGGCGAACAGCGGCAGACACAGAGGCCTGGCCGAGTGGCAGAGATGAGCAGGTGTCAGAATCAGCAGGCACCCCACTGGCAAGAGTGGAGGCATAATAGGGGCCAGGCTGCGAGTAAAGGCTCGAAGCAGACATGGCCGAGGCAGAAATCGGGGCGGAACAAACAGTAGTCGTAATCGTGGTGGTGGTCAAAGAAACCAAGCTGGAGGAAGTAGCAGGAGGCCGCATGCCATAGCAAGCTGCGGCAGGCTGCTTGGTAACCAAAAGTTCCTCTTCGTGGTCGGAGCTCACTCGCGAAGACTGAGAGTCAACATCATCAGTGCTTGTTGCACTCGCCTGCGAGGAGCCTGTAGGAGCTGGGGGGGTCGGCTTCATTCGGCGCCAACTGCGGCCTTGGCCGGGGTCATCTTTGGTATAGGTGATTTTCGCCCTGCGAACTGTGGAGTCGCGAGGGCGGTCAGAAAGTCGGTCAGATTTGCGAAATTTATCTGCCATAATGGAGACAGAAAACACAATATAAATCAGCAAACTGGATTAAATATACTATCAAGATATGCAAAGGACGAAAACAAAACATAAAGACCGATGGTTGCACAAAAGCAGCGAAATCAGCGAGAAGACCGCGCGAGGCGAGACAAGCAGTTGCAAAAGCCGCCACTAGATGGCAGGGAGCAGCAAAAGAAATGCGCGCGCACAGGCAGCGCGCGAGCAGACATTGCGGACAGCAAGAAGTAGCGAGTTGAGCATCAGGAGAGACAGTAAGCGAAAAAACGGCGGAAAAATGGAGCAGCAACAAGAAACAGAAAAACAAAAGGCGACACAGCATCATCAGACAACTGCGCGCAGGAAGAAAGGCGAGCGGCGAATTCGGCACATCGCGAACAGCAGAAGAAACAGAGCGAGTTCGCGGAATGGGCGCCAGGCGGCAGCACAGTGCGAAGACGGTGCTGCCGCGCGGTGGTGAGAAACGGAACTTAGTGAGAAATAATGGTAATCGTCGGAGTGTGTAAAATGAAAACTGAAAACTGAAAAGGGAGGAAGTTTGGATCCTATTCGATCCCCTGGTATAATCTGTACTTACTGTTGTCCCTAACTATTCTCTTTGAATATCATGCTCAACCGCTTACTTCAAGCCCTTTGTCCGCAATTGTAGCCACGAGCCAGGTAAGTATGCTGCGCAGTGTTTCGCTTTTCTATTTCACTTGGAGCTCGGACCACCTCATCAACGTGTTTTGAGGTTATGTACTTCTACCTCCGAAACAGCTCTTTCCCCAGACATAACACTCCCGTGCCAGTTCATCACACTACATGACAGTACACACCAACAATGCAAATACAATTTCTTCCTACAACTGCCCGTTTCTACTCGCACCTCGTTTCCTTTGTTTCTGTACCCACGGCGACGGTCGACCGCCGCGTGCATTTGGTTACCCCGTTTGCCGCGTGGCGGCACTTGGTTACACCGTTTGCCGCGTGGCGGCACTCGGGTCGTCGCGTCCGCCTCGGCAAAAAGGCGGGCACCACGGCACAGTCGAGAGGGGAACTTTTTTCCATTAGCAACATACCTAGGGTTTCACGAAATATCGAGTGCCGTGTCCCACGAGGCGATTTTCGGACGATTCGCGGCTTCAGGCTGCACGACCGTACGCTATTTTCACCATTAGTGGTGGTCCGCACATTTTTCCTATATAGTCCGGATTTTCAAAGTTTCAACCGTGCTCTGGTTTCCCTTCAAACTGCTCTTAGGTGCTACTCTGAGTGGTTTGCAGGGATTTCCTTAGTTAATTCGAGTTTTCCTCGCGTGCTTTTATAATCCGACCAGTCGTTTCTGGTGCGAAGACTTGCTGCTGGGTGCATATCCGGATCTGGTAACTCTCAGCAGCAAGCAACAGGGTCCCCCCCTGGGCATTGCTGGGGGGACTCTGCAGAAATAAATTCAACCCTCGGGTTCCACTAATTATTATTTTATTTTTATTTACAAGTTCTACTCAGCATCACTCCTATTATATTCACTCCATCTTCTTCCACCTTTAACTGACTGCTGACTGCTGCTGCTGCTTCCTGGGGCTGTCACCAGGTGGCCGAGAAGAGTAGTTCCTCCCAGGTGTGGCTCTTGGCCTGCCGACTTGATTGTTTCTCGTCGGCATGGCCGAGGGGGGGTCCGGGGAGGACCCGCCCCTGGGGGACTCCGACTTTGAGGGCCGACTCCAACCGCCATTGAGGGACTACACCAGGCCTCCTGGTGGCCACCGAGACCGGACGGGTGCCTCGGGCGATGCTGGAGCAGAGGGATGCTCGTCGCCCCCCACCCCCAGCCAGACCGGGATCCGCACCCAGGAGCGCTGCACGAAGGTGTCGGAGTCCAAGCATCACCAGATGGTGCCACCTGGCTTCTGCTCCGACACCCCCTTCACCCCGGACGTCACCATGGCAGCAACCCTCACCACCACGACCACCACCATGACGACCACGACAGTTTGCACTTTCACCCCCTCTGCTTCTCACCCCATCTCCTCACCATTCTCAGCCCCTTCCCCCTCACTGCCACTCATCCCTGTCGAGCCTGCGGCCCCCCGGGACGTGCCGATGGACACCGGCTTCAGCCTCCCCCGCCGGACGGTGAAGCGGCCGAGGATGGGGCGCGCCGAGGACCGCACCTCCATCTCCAACCGGTTTGGCGCCCTCGAGCTCGACTCCGCCGGCGAGGAGGGGACCTCGTCCCGGGACTCGTCACCTGCACCATCCACGTCATCCCGCATCTCACACCTCACCCGCCGCACCACCCCCCGACCGACTACGACCGCCGCGACTCAGCCATCGACCTCCGCTGCTCGTCAGCCGTCGCCTCGACCATCCACCTCCGCATCTGCACCTGGACCCCGCACCCGGCCTCCCACCCAACCTGCTGCCGCCCCCGCATCTGCCTCCGCCGCCGCCACCGTCAAGCCTACCCGCATGCCGCCCATCGGCTGCCGCCTCCCCATCACCACCAGCCCCTTCACCCTGGCCCAATCGTTTCAGTCGCTCCTTTCTGGCAAGCTATCCATCACCTCCGTCGACGGCCGCACCTCCTTTTACACTTCTAACGCCGCTGATCACACCTTCCTATACAACCACCTCACCCAGCTCGGCCATCAGCCTTTCACGCACCTGCGACAGGACGAGAAGGGGGACCGACTCGTCCTGAAGCGTCTCCCACTCACCACTACCCCCGAGGAGGTGCACGCCGCCCTCCTCGACCTGGACCTACCCGTTGCTTCCGTCACTCCGCTCCGCGTCACCGACACCGCCACGACCCGTCCGTTCCTGGTTAATACTCACCACCTGGGGGAGGCAGCTCCCTTCCTGGCTCTACGCTCCCTGGGCTGCTGGGTGGTCTCCGTCGAACGCTATCGTGGCAGCGGGCGGGTCCCGCAGTGTTACCGGTGCCAGCAGGCCGGCCACCCATCCACACGCTGCGAGAGGCCGGTGGCCTGTTTCAAGTGTGCCGGGCCCCACCGGTCCCGCGAGTGCACATCGACGACTCCGAAGTGCGTCAATTGCGGCGAGGCGCACTTCGCGACTTCCATGGACTGCCGGGTGAACCAGGCCTACCTCAGACGCCACCCCCCCCGACAACAGCCTGAGGCCACCCCGGCACCGCGACCGCGACCGCCAAACTTGACCGACGCTCGTGCCTTTCCCGCCGTCACCTCCAACGCCTGGACTCGGCGCGGTTCCGCCGCCGCCACCCTGTTCCCCTCCCGCGACGGGCCATCTCCATCTGCACCTCAGGACCCCTCATCTCACCGACCGGACGCTGACGACACTTCATTCACCACGATCATACGTGACCTCATCCAGCTGTTTCGGCAGTACTTTCCCTTCATTCGCCGCACCCTGACCGCCCTGTCCCATGCCAAGTCCCCTTCGGAGAGATTCGAGGTGCTCCTCCAAGCGCTTCTGGGTCTCTTCGATGGATCCCCCGCCGCCCCTTAAGCTCCTAGTCTGGAACGCCTTTTCTTTGCTCCCTAAGCTTCTCGACTTCCTTCACCTCGTCGACGAGCACTCACCCGATGTCGTGTTCCTATCAGAGACCTGGCTGACCCCCGCTGTACCCCTCCGCGTCCCGGGATATGCCGTCCACCGCTCCGACCGTGATGGTCGGGGGGGTGGGGTGGCACTCCTGGTGCGCGACACCTTCACCCATCACCGCCGACACATTCCACCTTCACCCGCGACTGAGGCTGTGGCCGTGCGCCTGTTCGGACAGCCCTACTCCCTGACTCTAGTCTCCGTGTATCTCCCACCCCAATTTGCCTTCCCCTCTGCCGCCGTTGTCGCCCTCGGTCGGCTCGATGCCCATGTCGTGCTGGCCGGGGACTTCAACGCCACCCATCCCTACTGGGGCTGCGTCGCGGCCAACCGCCGAGGCAGCTCCCTCCGTCAGCTCCTCCGGCGTACTAACCTCTCCATCTGCGCCCCCGCCACCCCCACATTCTTCCCCGCTCAGCACCACCGTCATCCCAGTATCATCGACCTCGCCCTCACCACACCGCTCCCCATCATCTCTGGTCTCACCACGCTCACCGCCGGGGCCTCGGATCACCTGCCCGTCCTCGGCTCCCTTCACTTCTACCCCCATTCCAACCCGCACCTTCCCCGCTTCGACTTCCGCAACGCCGACTGGAATGGGTTCCAGACCACCCTCTCATCATCACTCGACCTCACCCTCCCCTTCGACACCCCCGACCGTCTCGACGCCAACGTCGTGTCATTCACCCGGGCCGTCTCTGCGGCCGCCTCCGCTCACATTCCGCTGGCCACTCCAAGTACCCGCATCACCCCCTTCCCGCCTTACCTGCGTGACGCCGTGGTCCTGCGCGACCGCTTCCGCGGCCTGTGGCAGGCCAACCGGTCCCCGTTGACACGGATGGTGTTCCTCCTGCTGCGGGGCCGGTGCCGCCGGATGGTCGCGGCGTGGAAGGCGCATTTGGAGACCCGGCGTCTCGGCTCCCTCGCCTCTGCATCCGGCTCTCTGTGGACCTACGTCCGGCGCCTCCGATCGGTCCCCACCACTATTCCCCCACTCACCCACCCGGCCGGGGTGGCGGAGACTGCCCCTGAGCGATCGGAGGCGGTCGCTGCCTATCTCGCGACCACGTTTGCCTCCGCTGACCCCCCCACCCTCTCCTCCGAGTCTTCGGACGACGGGGACACACCCCCCCCCCTCGCACATCACGTCACTCTGCCCGTTCTTCCGGACTCTCTGCCATTCCCTCTCGCCACGCCATCGGAGGTGCGCACACTCCTCCTCCGTCTCAAGCCCCCTTCTGCCCCCGGTTCCGACTCTCTGCCTGCACCCGTCCTCCGTGCTCTTCCTCGGAAGGCGACGGTCTTCCTTACCCGCATCATCAACGCGATGTTCCTTCTCTGTCATTTCCCCACCCCTTGGAAAGTGGCCATTGTCTCACCCATACCCAAACCCGGGAAGCCCCCTTCCCTACCATCATCGTACCGCCCCATTTCTCTTCTACCCATCATCTCTAAGGTCGCAGAGCGGACCATTCTCACACGCCTTCTCCTTCACGTCAACCTCTTGCATCTTCTCCCCCATCACCAGTTCGGTTTCCGCAAACGTCACTCCACCTCCCACGCCATCGCCCGTGTGGAGGTGCTGGCTGTCCAAGGTTTCGCACGGCGCCAACACACGGGCATGGTGCTTCTGGACCTTGCCCGGGCATTTGATTCCGTGCCCCATTCACAACTCATTCACCGTCTCTCCGCCACCGACCTTCCACCTCATCTCATACGCCTCATCTGCTCGTTCCTGGGGGGTCGTACCTTCCGGGTTCGGGTGGAGGGCGAACTCTCCGACCCCCGTCACATCATGGCCGGCGTCCCCCAGGGCGCCATCCTTTCACCCCTTCTCTTCACCCTTCACATCGCCGACCTGCAACCACCACCTGGCACTCACCTGGTTCAGTACGCCGATGACACTTGCCTCCTCGCTTCCTCCGTCTCCGAGCGGATGCTCGGCGGCCGCCTGAGCCGCGGGCTCACATCACTCTCTACTCAGTTCCTCGCGCACGGCATCGGGCTGAACTGCTCGAAGACCCAATCCATTCTCTTCTCACGCATCCACCCACGCCAGGACCACCCCCCACGAGTTTCCAGCACTGCCATCCCCTGGTCACCCGAGGTCCGCTATCTGGGGGTGACCCTGGACAGTACCTTCACTTTCATCCCGCACCTTGCTTCCATGAAGACTCAATCCAGGGCGGTCTTGGCGCAGCTGGCACCGATACTGCGACCCTCATCTGGCACCCCCCTCCCGGTTCGCATCACCGCATTTCATTCCTACGTCATCCCACGCTTCACCTACGCATCCCCCGTGTGGGTTCATTCATCCCGTTTCAACCTTCGCCCCATTACCCGCACCTACTTCCTGGGGATTCGTCTCCTTCTCGGACTCCCCCGCGCCACCTCCAGGCTGACTCTCCTGGCAGACTCCGGCCTGCCCCACCTTCACCCTCTCCTTCGCTCCATGACTACTTACTTCCTACGCCGATGCCGACGCAGCGACAACCCCCTCATCCTTCAACTTGCGGAGCCGCTGCCTCCTGCACCCCACCCACGACGACCGCTCTTTTCGACTGACCACTTACGCGACGACTCCGACGACGACGCTGACGACGTCCCGGCGGCCGGTGGGCCCGGTAGATGACGACGTAGACCTCCACGTCCACCGGTAGCCTCCGCGGACCCGCCACCATAGTTCACCATCTACATCGCCACTCCGTCTTCTTCCCATCGTCATCAGCATCGCCGTTTTCTCCGCGCGGCCTCCATCAGCTGCGCGGCTCCTGGATCAGCATCTCTTCACCCCCAGCAGTCCCTCACCCCCCCTCCACCCAACAAGTAGCCGGGACCTTCAAGAACCTCCGTGTTGGCGGGGTCCAGCATCGTCATGTTCTTCATCTTTGTGTTTATGTTCTGTACAGTGTTCTTGTCAACTGCCTTGTATGTATCTTTATGTATTAAATGATGTTTTTGTGTGTGGGGCCCCTAGGGGCCCCACTTTTGAAAAAAAAAAAAAAAAAAAAAAAAAAAAAAAAAAAAAAAAAAAAAAAAAAAAAAAAAAAAAAAAACTAAAGATTTCCGTGGAGGGGAACATTTGATGAGTCTTTAAACAATTTTTTGTTGTGCCCAGTGTTTACACACTGGGCCGGTTACCGTTAAACCACTGGGCCCGGGGGTGAGGCGGGGAGGGGGAAATCTGAAAAATCGAATTGGACAAGTATCGTTCATGGGAATTTTTTTTTTCTTTTTTCAACTATTACCATGCACAATTACGTACCTTCCTTCCGCACTTTCAAGACGGTGGGGTTGTTCGCCAAGGCACCGTAAACTTGAGACCTACGAATGCATTACATACCATACACAGATGAAAAAAAAAAAAAAAATTACACTTCACTGTACATAATTCTTAACACTACTTCACAACTACTAAGTTGAAATTTTTTCACCGGGACAGCGCGAACGCAGTCCCGACTACCAAAAATTACGCGCCCGAGTTACCCACATTTGGGGTAATCGCAGAGGTCAGCTCAACCGAAGTGCAAGGGAAGAGCCTCACCCTGGGGGAACCCCCTGCTTGATCAGGGTAGCCCCTACGCCAGGTAAGTATGCTGCGCAGTGTTTCGCTTTTCTATTTCACTTGGAGCTCGGACCACCTCATCAACGTGTTTTGAGGTTATGTACTTCTACCTCCGAAACAGCTCTTTCCCCAGACATAACACTCCCGTGCCAGTTCATCACACTACATGACAGTACACACCAACAATGCAAATACAATTTCTTCCTACAACTGCCCGTTTCTACTCGCACCTCGTTTCCTTTGTTTCTGTACCCACGGCGACGGTCGACCGCCGCGTGCATTTGGTTACCCCGTTTGCCGCGTGGCGGCACTTGGTTACACCGTTTGCCGCGTGGCGGCACTCGGGTCGTCGCGTCCGCCTCGGCAAAAAGGCGGGCACCACGGCACAGTCGAGAGGGGAACTTTTTTCCATTAGCAACATACCTAGGGTTTCACGAAATATCGAGTGCCGTGTCCCACGAGGCGATTTTCGGACGATTCGCGGCTTCAGGCTGCACGACCGTACGCTATTTTCACCATTAGTGGTGGTCCGCACATTTTTCCTATATAGTCCGGATTTTCAAAGTTTCAACCGTGCTCTGGTTTCCCTTCAAACGCATAAATCTTTCGCCTTTTACTAAAGATTTCCGTGGAGGGGAACATTTGATGAGTCTTTAAACAATTTTTTGTTGTGCCCAGTGTTTACACACTGGGCCGGTTACCGTTAAACCACTGGGCCCGGGGGTGAGGCGGGGAGGGGGAAATCTGAAAAATCGAATTGGACAAGTATCGTTCATGGGAATTTTTTTTTTCTTTTTTCAACTATTACCATGCACAATTACGTACCTTCCTTCCGCACTTTCAAGACGGTGGGGTTGTTCGCCAAGGCACCGTAAACTTGAGACCTACGAATGCATTACATACCATACACAGATGAAAAAAAAAAAAAAAATTACACTTCACTGTACATAATTCTTAACACTACTTCACAACTACTAAGTTGAAATTTTTTCACCGGGACAGCGCGAACGCAGTCCCGACTACCAAAAATTACGCGCCCGAGTTACCCACATTTGGGGTAATCGCAGAGGTCAGCTCAACCGAAGTGCAAGGGAAGAGCCTCACCCTGGGGGAACCCCCTGCTTGATCAGGGTAGCCCCTACGCCAGGTAAGTATGCTGCGCAGTGTTTCGCTTTTCTATTTCACTTGGAGCTCGGACCACCTCATCAACGTGTTTTGAGGTTATGTACTTCTACCTCCGAAACAGCTCTTTCCCCAGACATAACACTCCCGTGCCAGTTCATCACACTACATGACAGTACACACCAACAATGCAAATACAATTTCTTCCTACAACTGCCCGTTTCTACTCGCACCTCGTTTCCTTTGTTTCTGTACCCACGGCGACGGTCGACCGCCGCGTGCATTTGGTTACCCCGTTTGCCGCGTGGCGGCACTTGGTTACACCGTTTGCCGCGTGGCGGCACTCGGGTCGTCGCGTCCGCCTCGGCAAAAAGGCGGGCACCACGGCACAGTCGAGAGGGGAACTTTTTTCCATTAGCAACATACCTAGGGTTTCACGAAATATCGAGTGCCGTGTCCCACGAGGCGATTTTCGGACGATTCGCGGCTTCAGGCTGCACGACCGTACGCTATTTTCACCATTAGTGGTGGTCCGCACATTTTTCCTATATAGTCCGGATTTTCAAAGTTTCAACCGTGCTCTGGTTTCCCTTCAAACTGCTCTTAGGTGCTACTCTGAGTGGTTTGCAGGGATTTCCTTAGTTAATTCGAGTTTTCCTCGCGTGCTTTTATAATCCGACCAGTCGTTTCTGGTGCGAAGACTTGCTGCTGGGTGCATATCCGGATCTGGTAACTCTCAGCAGCAAGCAACAGGGTCCCCCCCTGGGCATTGCTGGGGGGACTCTGCAGAAATAAATTCAACCCTCGGGTTCCACTAATTTTTATTTTCTTTTTATTTACAAGTTCTACTCAGCATCACTCCTATTATATTCACTCCATCTTCTTCCACCTTTAACTGACTGCTGACTGCTGCTGCTGCTTCCTGGGGCTGTCACCAGGTGGCCGAGAAGAGTAGTTCCTCCCGGGTGTGGCTCTTGGCCTGCCGACTTGATTGTTTCTCGTCGGCATGGCCGAGGGGGGGTCCGGGGAGGACCCGCCCCTGGGGGACTCCGACTTTGAGGGCCGACTCCAACCGCCATTGAGGGACTACACCAGGCCTCCTGGTGGCCACCGAGACCGGACGGGTGCCTCGGGCGATGCTGGAGCAGAGGGATGCTCGCCGCCCCCCACCCCCAGCCGGACCGGGATCCGCACCCAGGAGCGCTGCACGAAGGTGTCGGAGTCCAAGCATCACCAGATGGTGCCACCTGGCTTCTGCTCCGACACCCCCTTCACCCCGGACGTCACCATGGCAGCAACCCTCACCACCACGACCACCACCATGACGACCACGACAGTTTGCACTTTCACCCCCTCTGCTTCTCACCCCATCTCCTCACCATTCTCAGCGCCTTCCCCCTCACTGCCACTCATCCCTGTCGAGCCTGCGGCCCCCCGGGACGTGCCGATGGACACCGGCTTCAGCCTCCCCCGCCGGACGGTGAAGCGGCCGAGGATGGGGCGCGCCGAGGACCGCACCTCCATCTCCAACCGGTTTGGCGCCCTCGAGCTCGACTCCGCCGGCGAGGAGGGGACCTCGTCCCGGGACTCGTCACCTGCACCATCCACGTCATCCCGCATCTCACACCTCACCCGCCGCACCACCCCCCGGCCGACTACGACCGCCGCGACTCAGCCATCGACCTCCGCTGCTCGTCAGCCGTCGCCTCGACCATCCACCTCCGCATCTGCACCTGGACCCCGCACCCGGCCTCCCACCCAACCTGCTGCCGCCCCCGCATCTGCCTCCGCCGCCGCCACCGTCAAGCCTACCCGCATGCCGCCCATCGGCTGCCGCCTCCCCATCACCACCAGCCCCTTCACCCTGGCCCAATCGTTTCAGTCGCTCCTTTCTGGCAAGCTATCCATCACCTCCGTCGACGGCCGCACCTCCTTTTACACTTCTAACGCCGCTGATCACACCTTCCTATACAACCACCTCACCCAGCTCGGCCATCAGCCTTTCACGCACCTGCGACAGGACGAGAAGGGGGACCGACTCGTCCTGAAGCGTCTCCCACTCACCACTACCCCCGAGGAGGTGCACGCCGCCCTCCTCGACCTGGACCTACCCGTTGCTTCCGTCACTCCGCTCCGCGTCACCGACACCGCCACGACCCGTCCGTTCCTGGTTAATACTCACCACCTGGGGGAGGCAGCTCCCTTCCTGGCTCTACGCTCCCTGGGCTGCTGGGTGGTCTCCGTCGAACGCTATCGTGGCAGCGGGCGGGTCCCGCAGTGTTACCGGTGCCAGCAGGCCGGCCACCCATCCACACGCTGCGAGAGGCCGGTGGCCTGTTTCAAGTGTGCCGGGCCCCACCGGTCCCGCGAGTGCACATCGACGACTCCGAAGTGCGTCAATTGCGGCGAGGCGCACTTCGCGACTTCCATGGACTGCCGGGTGAACCAGGCCTACCTCAGACGCCACCCCCCCCGACAACAGCCTGAGGCCACCCCGGCACCGCGACCGCGACCGCCAAACTTGACCGACGCTCGTGCCTTTCCCGCCGTCACCTCCAACGCCTGGACTCGGCGCGGTTCCGCCGCCGCCACCCTGTTCCCCTCCCGCGACGGGCCATCTCCATCTGCACCTCAGGACCCCTCATCTCACCGACCGGACGCTGACGACACTTCATTCACCACGATCATACGTGACCTCATCCAGCTGTTTCGGCAGTACTTTCCCTTCATTCGCCGCACCCTGACCGCCCTGTCCCATGCCAAGTCCCCTTCGGAGAGATTCGAGGTGCTCCTCCAAGCGCTTCTGGGTCTCTTCGATGGATCCCCCGCCGCCCCTTAAGCTCCTAGTCTGGAACGCCTTTTCTTTGCTCCCTAAGCTTCTCGACTTCCTTCACCTCGTCGACGAGCACTCACCCGATGTCGTGTTCCTATCAGAGACCTGGCTGACCCCCGCTGTACCCCTCCGCGTCCCGGGATATGCCGTCCACCGCTCCGACCGTGATGGTCGGGGGGGTGGGGTGGCACTCCTGGTGCGCGACACCTTCACCCATCACCGCCGACACATTCCACCTTCACCCGCGACTGAGGCTGTGGCCGTGCGCCTGTTCGGACAGCCCTACTCCCTGACTCTAGTCTCCGTGTATCTCCCACCCCAATTTGCCTTCCCCTCTGCCGCCGTTGTCGCCCTCGGTCGGCTCGATGCCCATGTCGTGCTGGCCGGGGACTTCAACGCCACCCATCCCTACTGGGGCTGCGTCGCGGCCAACCGCCGAGGCAGCTCCCTCCGTCAGCTCCTCCGGCGTACTAACCTCTCCATCTGCGCCCCCGCCACCCCCACATTCTTCCCCGCTCAGCACCACCGTCATCCCAGTATCATCGACCTCGCCCTCACCACACCGCTCCCCATCATCTCTGGTCTCACCACGCTCACCGCCGGGGCCTCGGATCACCTGCCCGTCCTCGGCTCCCTTCACTTCTACCCCCATTCCAACCCGCACCTTCCCCGCTTCGACTTCCGCAACGCCGACTGGAATGGGTTCCAGACCACCCTCTCATCATCACTCGACCTCACCCTCCCCTTCGACACCCCCGACCGTCTCGACGCCAACGTCGTGTCATTCACCCGGGCCGTCTCTGCGGCCGCCTCCGCTCACATTCCGCTGGCCACTCCAAGTACCCGCATCACCCCCTTCCCGCCTTACCTGCGTGACGCCGTGGTCCTGCGCGACCGCTTCCGCGGCCTGTGGCAGGCCAACCGGTCCCCGTTGACACGGATGGTGTTCCTCCTGCTGCGGGGCCGGTGCCGCCGGATGGTCGCGGCGTGGAAGGCGCATTTGGAGACCCGGCGTCTCGGCTCCCTCGCCTCTGCATCCGGCTCTCTGTGGACCTACGTCCGGCGCCTCCGATCGGTCCCCACCACTATTCCCCCACTCACCCACCCGGCCGGGGTGGCGGAGACTGCCCCTGAGCGATCGGAGGCGGTCGCTGCCTACCTCGCGTCCACGTTTGCCTCCGCTGACCCCCCCACCCTCTCCTCCGAGTCTTCGGACGACGGGGACACACCCCCCCCCCCTCGCACATCACGTCACTCTGCCCGTTCTTCCGGACTCTCTGCCATTCCCTCTCGCCACGCCATCGGAGGTGCGCACACTCCTCCTCCGTCTCAAGCCCCCTTCTGCCCCCGGTTCCGACTCTCTGCCTGCACCCGTCCTCCGTGCTCTTCCTCGGAAGGCGACGGTCTTCCTTACCCGCATCATCAACGCGATGTTCCTTCTCTGTCATTTCCCCACCCCTTGGAAAGTGGCCATTGTCTCACCCATACCCAAACCCGGGAAGCCCCCTTCCCTACCATCATCGTACCGCCCCATTTCTCTTCTACCCATCATCTCTAAGGTCGCAGAGCGGACCATTCTCACACGCCTTCTCCTTCACGTCAACCTCTTGCATCTTCTCCCCCATCACCAGTTCGGTTTCCGCAAACGTCACTCCACCTCCCACGCCATCGCCCGTGTGGAGGTGCTGGCTGTCCAAGGTTTCGCACGGCGCCAACACACGGGCATGGTGCTTCTGGACCTTGCCCGGGCATTTGATTCCGTGCCCCATTCACAACTCATTCACCGTCTCTCCGCCACCGACCTTCCACCTCATCTCATACGCCTCATCTGCTCGTTCCTGGGGGGTCGTACCTTCCGGGTTCGGGTGGAGGGCGAACTCTCCGACCCCCGTCACATCATGGCCGGCGTCCCCCAGGGCGCCATCCTTTCACCCCTTCTCTTCACCCTTCACATCGCCGACCTGCAACCACCACCTGGCACTCACCTGGTTCAGTACGCCGATGACACTTGCCTCCTCGCTTCCTCCGTCTCCGAGCGAATGCTCGGCGACCGCCTGAGCCGCGGGCTCACATCACTCTCTACTCAGTTCCTCGCGCACGGCATCGGGCTGAACTGCTCGAAGACCCAATCCATTCTCTTCTCACGCATCCACCCACGCCAGGACCACCCCCCACGAGTTTCCAGCACTGCCATCCCCTGGTCACCCGAGGTCCGCTATCTGGGGGTGACCCTGGACAGTACCTTCACTTTCATCCCGCACCTTGCTTCCATGAAGACTCAATCCAGGGCGGTCTTGGCGCAGCTGGCACCGATACTGCGACCCTCATCTGGCACCCCCCTCCCGGTTCGCATCACCGCATTTCATTCCTACGTCATCCCACGCTTCACCTACGCATCCCCCGTGTGGGTTCATTCATCCCGTTTCAACCTTCGCCCCATTACCCGCACCTACTTCCTGGGGATTCGTCTCCTTCTCGGACTCCCCCGCGCCACCTCCAGGCTGACTCTCCTGGCAGACTCCGGCCTGCCCCACCTTCACCCTCTCCTTCGCTCCATGACAACTTACTTCCTACGCCGATGCCGACGCAGCGACAACCCCCTCATCCTTCAACTTGCGGAGCCGCTGCCTCCTGCACCCCACCCACGACGACCGCTCTTTTCGACTGACCACTTACGCGACGACTCCGACGACGACGCTGACGACGTCCCGGCGGCCGGTGGGCCCGGTAGATGACGGCGTAGACCTCCACGTCCACCGGTAGCCTCCGCGGACCCGCCACCATAGTTCACCATCTACATCGCCACTCCGTCTTCTTCCCATCGTCATCAGCATCGCCGTTTTCTCCGCGCGGCCTCCATCAGCTGCGCGGCTCCTGGATCAGCATCTCTTCACCCCCAGCAGTCCCTCACCCCCCCTCCACCCAACAAGTAGCCGGGACCTTCAAGAACCTCCGTGTTGGCGGGGTCCAGCATCGTCATGTTCTTCATCTTTGTGTTTATGTTCTGTACAGTGTTCTTGTCCACTGCCTTGTATGTATCTTTATGTATTAAATGATGTTTTTGTGTGTGGGCCCCTAGGGGCCCCACTTAATAAAAAAAAAAAAAAAAAAAAAAAAAAAAAAAAAAAAAAAAAAAAAAAAAAAAAAAAAAAAAAAAAAAAAAAAAACTAAAGATTTCCGTGGAGGGGAACATTTGATGAGTCTTTAAACAATTTTTTGTTGTGCCCAGTGTTTACACACTGGGCCGGTTACCGTTAAACCACTGGGCCCGGGGGTGAGGCGGGGAGGGGGAAATCTGAAAAATCGAATTGGACAAGTATCGTTCATGGGAATTTTTTTTTTCTTTTTTCAACTATTACCATGCACAATTACGTACCTTCCTTCCGCACTTTCAAGACGGTGGGGTTGTTCGCCAAGGCACCGTAAACTTGAGACCTACGAATGCATTACATACCATACACAGATGAAAAAAAAAAAAAAAATTACACTTCACTGTACATAATTCTTAACACTACTTCACAACTACTAAGTTGAAATTTTTTCACCGGGACAGCGCGAACGCAGTCCCGACTACCAAAAATTACGCGCCCGAGTTACCCACATTTGGGGTAATCGCAGAGGTCAGCTCAACCGAAGTGCAAGGGAAGAGCCTCACCCTGGGGGAACCCCCTGCTTGATCAGGGTAGCCCCTACGCCAGGTAAGTATGCTGCGCAGTGTTTCGCTTTTCTATTTCACTTGGAGCTCGGACCACCTCATCAACGTGTTTTGAGGTTATGTACTTCTACCTCCGAAACAGCTCTTTCCCCAGACATAACACTCCCGTGCCAGTTCATCACACTACATGACAGTACACACCAACAATGCAAATACAATTTCTTCCTACAACTGCCCGTTTCTACTCGCACCTCGTTTCCTTTGTTTCTGTACCCACGGCGACGGTCGACCGCCGCGTGCATTTGGTTACCCCGTTTGCCGCGTGGCGGCACTTGGTTACACCGTTTGCCGCGTGGCGGCACTCGGGTCGTCGCGTCCGCCTCGGCAAAAAGGCGGGCACCACGGCACAGTCGAGAGGGGAACTTTTTTCCATTAGCAACATACCTAGGGTTTCACGAAATATCGAGTGCCGTGTCCCACGAGGCGATTTTCGGACGATTCGCGGCTTCAGGCTGCACGACCGTACGCTATTTTCACCATTAGTGGTGGTCCGCACATTTTTCCTATATAGTCCGGATTTTCAAAGTTTCAACCGTGCTCTGGTTTCCCTTCAAAGGCATCAAACTGTTCAGGGGAATTTTTTAAAAGCTTTTTGAAGCAAATCTGAGCACTTTTGGCCATTAACTAACTGGTTTCCTTTCAGCAATTTCAGCGAGCCGCCGAGACCTGCTGCTGCTAGTTCCTGAGTCGACCACCAGGAGTGCTCTTGTGTAGATCTAGTTCTTAGATCCTAGATCTTCTTCTTGTGAGTGCTGTGCGCCACCGAGTCGCGGCCTATTGGGGCGGCTGAGGGGGGAGTTTGGAATGGACTCCCTCCCGATGAAGCCAAACCAGGGCGGGGGCGACCTCGGTCAGAGGCCATCGGCCGAGGCCACTTCTTGTGACTCCCGGCAACCAAGTTGTAGCCTATTGGGGAGGCCGAGGGGAGAGTTTGGAATGGACTCTCTCCCGATGACGCCGAACCAGGGC
Organism: Bacillus rossius redtenbacheri; assembly: GCF_032445375.1. Lineage (NCBI taxonomy): Eukaryota > Metazoa > Arthropoda > Insecta > Phasmatodea > Bacillidae > Bacillus > Bacillus rossius. Next base: position 128,490 of record NW_026962700.1, on the reverse strand, counting down.
GGGGACGACTTTGGTCCGAGGCCCTCGGCCGAGGCCGGTTCTGGCGATGAGATGACTACTGACAATCGGCCACCCCAGCCACGACAATACTGTGGACCGCATCGCCAGCGCTTGGAGACCATGCAAGTCGGGTCTGGGGAGGCGGGCGCTGCTGGGGTCGGGGGGGTGGCTCCGCCTCCCTCCCCCGCGCCAGCCGGGCTGCGCACCCAGACTGTTTGCATTAAGGTCAGCGAGACGAAACATCTTCACGGCCTGGACGTCTCCACCATCCTCGCTCTGCCTACGACTACCTCTGCTCCAACACCACCAACTGTGACTACTACTACCACCACGGCCTGCATCACTTCACCGATCATGTCTCCTGCGCCTTCTCTTCCGCTGTTGCCGACCGACTCACCGCCTGCCGCCGTTCCTCCTGCTGCGACTGCTACTCCCATGGACACCGGCTTCATCGTTCCCACGAAGACCGTCAAGCGCGCCCACCCCGACCAGCACTCCTCCGACGATGCCGTCCCTACCAGCAACCGCTACGACAGTCTCCTCAGTCTACCGGATACCGACACCGACGACGGCGCTGGGGCTGCCTCCTCGGACCGACCCTTGACTGCCAAGCCCCGCCGCAAGCAGCATGCTAAGCGGCACCGGCCCGACACGCAACCTCCTCCTGTGCCCTTCACCACTCTCCCGGGCCCCTCTTCGACGAGTCCCAGCTCATCTCGTGCTCCACCCCGCCCTCCAGCCTCGCAGCCTCGTGCCTCCTCCTCGGCGGCGCCTCGCCCGCCTACCTCCACTCCTCGCACGCCTCGCATGCCTCCGATCGCCTGCCTTCTCACGCCCACAGCCGGCCCCTTCGCCACTGCACAACGTTTTCAGTCTCTCCTCTCCGGTCCTCTCTCTGTCACCTCCGTCAATGACCGCACCTCCTTTTATACCAGCAACCCTCAGGACCACCAGCTCCTATTTGACGAACTCCAACGCCTCGGATATAAACCCTACACCCATCTCCGCCCCGACGAGCGTGCCGATCGAGTTGTGATCAAGAAACTCCCTCTCTCCACGACGGCTGACGAGGTCACCCAGTCCCTGCTCGACCTGCACCTACCTGTGGCATCTGTGGTGGCCATGCGCACCTCTCCTACTTCAACGACCCGGCCTTTCCTGGTCACTACATCCGGTCTGGGTGAGGCAGCCCCCTTCCTGAAGTTGAAGACATTGGGCTGCTGGGTGGTGGCAGTTGAGAAATACCGCGGCTCGGGGCGCGTACCTCAGTGCTACCGCTGCCAGCGGCCTGGACACCCGTCCTCCCGATGCCACCGGGACCTCGCCTGTTTCAAGTGCGCTGGGCCCCACTGGTCTCGGGACTGCACCTCGACTACCCGACGCTGCACGCTTTGTGACGGGGCCCACTTCGCTACTTCCACTGACTGTCGCGTGATTCAGGCTTACCTGCGCCGACACCCTCACCGACTCACTGACGCCACGACGACTGCCGTGGGGACCGGGCCCTCTGTCCCGTCCCTGTCCGATCCCAAGACGTTTCCTGCTCTCTCCACCAATGCTTGGGCACGCCCTCCCCCCGTTGTACCGGTTGTTCCCCCCTCTGCCACCTCGCACCCTCCTCCTTCCGCTCCTTCTTCTGACTCTCGACCGCTTGCCTCCGACTCAGACTGCTCGTCGCTTTCATCCCTCATTCACGACTTCATTTCATTCATCCGACAGTACCTCCCGCTCATCCGGTCTGTCCTGACGGCACTCTCCCGAGCCCGCACCTCCACCGAGAAGTTCGAAGTGCTCCTCCAGGCCCTTCTGAATTTCTTCGATGGATCCCGCCCCTCCCCTTAGTGTCCTCATCTGGAACGTCTTTTCCCTCCTCCCTAAGCTCCACGACCTTTTGCACCTGCTCCACGAGCGATCGCCCGACGTCGTGTTCCTTTCTGAGACCTGGCTCTCCCCCTCTGCCCCCGTCCTGGTCCCCGGGTATGCGGTCCACCGTGCCGATCGCGATGGTCGGGGCGGGGGGGTGGCGTTACTCGTCCGCAACACCATTTCACATCATCGCCGTCGCATCCCTTCTTCCCCCGCGGCCGAGGCGGTTGCTGTGCGCTTGCACGGCCTCCCGTACTCCCTGACCTTGGTATCCTTGTACCTCCCCCCTCAGTACGCCTTTCCCACGGCCGACGTTGTCGCCCTCGGTCGGCTCGACGCCCACGTCGTGCTGGCCGGGGACTTCAACGCCACCCATCCCTTCTGGGGCTGTGCCGCCGCGAACCGGCGGGGCAGCTCCCTCCGGCAACTCCTTCGGCGTACTCCTCTCTCTCTTTATGCCCCTCCGACCCCGACATTTTTTCCGGCCCAGCTCAACCGGCAACCCAGCATCATCGACTTTGCACTGTCCACGCCCCTCCCCATTCTCTCGGATCTCACCACCATCACCTCCGGCACATCCGACCACTTGCCTGTTCTTGCCACACTTCACTTTCACCCCCGTTCTAACCCCCACCTCCCCCGCTTCGATTTTCCCAAGGCCGACTGGGGCGGTTTTCAGCGTTCCCTCTCCGCTGCCATAGACCTGTCTGTTCCGTTCGATACCCCTGCCCGCCTTGACGCCAACGTTCTCTCGCTGACCGACGCCATTTCCGCGGCCGCCTCTGCCAACATACCTCTGGTTCCCCCCCGTCCCCTTGTCGACCCATTTCCGCCTTACCTCCGGGACGCCTTGTCCTTGCGCAACCGCTTCCGCGTCCTCTGGCAGGCTAGTCGTTCCCTGCTGCACCGGCGGGTGTACCTGGTGCTGCGGGGGCGCTGCCGGCGATTGGTCGCGGAGTGGAGGGCCCGTCTGGAGACTCGGCGTCTCCAATCCCTCTCTGCTTGCTCCGGCTCCCTCTGGTCTCACGTCCGTCGTCTCCGCTCGGTTCCTACCACCATCCCCCCGTTGACCACCCCCACGGGTGTGGCGGAAACGGCCTCGGAGCGATCCGAGGCGGTGGCCGCCTACCTGGCGACCACCTTCGCATCCGCACCCGGCCCTTCCCTGTCCTCCGAGTCTTCGGACGACGAGGACGGGGCCCGCCTCCTGTCTCGCCACGTCACTTTGCCCCCCCTTCCGGCCACCTTCCCCCTGCCGCTCGTCACGCCTTCCGAGGTCCGCACCCTGCTCGCCCGCCTTCGGCCCCGTTCTGCTCCTGGCCACGACTCTCTGCCCTCCCCCGTGCTCCGTGCCCTACCTCGCAAGGCCCTTGTGTTTCTGACCCGTCTTTTCAACGCAATGTTCCTCCTCTGCCACTTCCCCACCCCCTGGAAAACCGCCGTCGTCTCACCCATCCCCAAACCTGGCAAGCCCCCGTCTCTCCCTTCATCTTTTCGGCCCATCTCGCTTCTTCCTATTCTGTCCAAGGTCGCGGAACGGGCGATCCACCGCCGTCTCCTCTTTCAAGTCACCACCCTGGACCTTCTACCCCGCCACCAGTTCGGTTTCCGCCCCCGCCACTCGACGACCCACGCCATTGCCCGTGTGGAGCACCTGGTGGTCCAGGGATTCGCCAGGCGGCAACACACGGGCATGGTGCTTCTTGACCTCGCCCGTGCTTTCGATTCCGTTCCGCATGCCCAGCTCCTCCAGCGCCTCTCTGCCACCGACCTCTCATCTCATCTCATCCGCCTCCTCTGCTCCTTCCTGGAGGGTCGCACCTTCCGGGTTCGGGTGGAGGGGGTCCTCTCCGGCCCCCGCCCCATCTCCGCCGGCGTCCCCCAGGGCGCCATTCTCTCACCGCTACTTTTTACCCTCCACATCTCTGATCTCAAGCCCCCTCCCGGCACCTATCTTGTCCAGTACGCCGATGATACCTGTCTCCTGGCCTCTTCAGTTTCCGAGCGGCTGCTCTGCGACCGTCTCGGCCGCGGCCTCACTTCCCTCAACAATCAGTTCCTCGCGCATGGCATCGGGCTCAATCACTCTAAATCACGATCCATCCTCTTCTCCCGACTTCATCCACACCACGACCACCCGCCAGTCATCTCCACCGTAGCCATCCCCTGGTCGCCTCGCATCCGTTATCTGGGGGTCACCCTAGACAATACCTTTACTTTTCTGCCGCACCTCGACTCAATCCGCACCAAGTCCCGTGCCGTCATGGCTCAGCTGGCCACCATACTCAGACCGACATCCGGCACCCCTCTCGACGTTCGTGTGACTGCCTACCGTTCCTTTGTTCTTCCCCACTTCCTCTACGCGTGCCCGGCTTGGGTCCACTCCTCTCTGTACAACCTCCGTCCGATCACCCGGTCCTACTTTCTCGGTGCCCGCCTCCTGCTCGGTCTCCCTCGCGCCACCTTACGACAGACCCTCCTGGACCAGACTGGGCTCCCGCACTTACACGAGCTGCTCTGCAAGGTGACTAAGAAGTTTCTCCGCCACTGCCGGCGTTCTGACAACCCCCTGATCCGACTCCTTGCAGAGCCCCTGCCTGACGCCCCTCACCCCCGCCGACCGCTCTTTACCTACGATCATTTGAGACGCCCTGACCCTGATGACGTTGACGCTGGTGCAGTCGCGGCTGGTGGGCCCGGCAGCTGACGACGGTGATCACCACGTCCACGGTTGGCTCTGAGGAATGTTACCAGGCATCATCCCATCAAGATCTCTGCTCTCAGTGAACTACTGCCTAACATCGCCACTGCTCCGGACCGTCTTCATCTGCGGCCCGGCACCTTCTGCGCCCCGAGTCGCCCCCGGCAGCCCACAGAAGATTCGCCGCCCAACAAGCAGCTGGACCTCTAGGACGGTATCGTCGGAGGGGCCCCGTTTCGTCAGTGTTGAATAAAGATTGTCACCATTCGCCCTTGTGGCCATGTATTCGTGTTCTATGTTGTGTTTTATTTGTGTTCACCTGTATCCGCTTTTTATATTAAAGATGAATTTTTTGGTGGGTAACTCCCTTCAGTGGGAGTTCCCTTTGTGAAAAAAAAAAAAAAAAAAAAAAAAAAAAAAAAAAAAAAAAAAAAAAAAAAAACTAAAGATTTCCGTGGAGGGGAACATTTGATGAGTCTTTAAACAATTTTTTGTTGTGCCCAGTGTTTACACACTGGGCCGGTTACCGTTAAACCACTGGGCCCGGGGGTGAGGCGGGGAGGGGGAAATCTGAAAAATCGAATTGGACAAGTATCGTTCATGGGAATTTTTTTTTTCTTTTTTCAACTATTACCATGCACAATTACGTACCTTCCTTCCGCACTTTCAAGACGGTGGGGTTGTTCGCCAAGGCACCGTAAACTTGAGACCTACGAATGCATTACATACCATACACAGATGAAAAAAAAAAAAAAAATTACACTTCACTGTACATAATTCTTAACACTACTTCACAACTACTAAGTTGAAATTTTTTCACCGGGACAGCGCGAACGCAGTCCCGACTACCAAAAATTACGCGCCCGAGTTACCCACATTTGGGGTAATCGCAGAGGTCAGCTCAACCGAAGTGCAAGGGAAGAGCCTCACCCTGGGGGAACCCCCTGCTTGATCAGGGTAGCCCCTACGCCAGGTAAGTATGCTGCGCAGTGTTTCGCTTTTCTATTTCACTTGGAGCTCGGACCACCTCATCAACGTGTTTTGAGGTTATGTACTTCTACCTCCGAAACAGCTCTTTCCCCAGACATAACACTCCCGTGCCAGTTCATCACACTACATGACAGTACACACCAACAATGCAAATACAATTTCTTCCTACAACTGCCCGTTTCTACTCGCACCTCGTTTCCTTTGTTTCTGTACCCACGGCGACGGTCGACCGCCGCGTGCATTTGGTTACCCCGTTTGCCGCGTGGCGGCACTTGGTTACACCGTTTGCCGCGTGGCGGCACTCGGGTCGTCGCGTCCGCCTCGGCAAAAAGGCGGGCACCACGGCACAGTCGAGAGGGGAACTTTTTTCCATTAGCAACATACCTAGGGTTTCACGAAATATCGAGTGCCGTGTCCCACGAGGCGATTTTCGGACGATTCGCGGCTTCAGGCTGCACGACCGTACGCTATTTTCACCATTAGTGGTGGTCCGCACATTTTTCCTATATAGTCCGGATTTTCAAAGTTTCAACCGTGCTCTGGTTTCCCTTCAAACGCATAAATCTTTCGCCTTTTACTAAAGATTTCCGTGGAGGGGAACATTTGATGAGTCTTTAAACAATTTTTTGTTGTGCCCAGTGTTTACACACTGGGCCGGTTACCGTTAAACCACTGGGCCCGGGGGTGAGGCGGGGAGGGGGAAATCTGAAAAATCGAATTGGACAAGTATCGTTCATGGGAATTTTTTTTTTCTTTTTTCAACTATTACCATGCACAATTACGTACCTTCCTTCCGCACTTTCAAGACGGTGGGGTTGTTCGCCAAGGCACCGTAAACTTGAGACCTACGAATGCATTACATACCATACACAGATGAAAAAAAAAAAAAAAATTACACTTCACTGTACATAATTCTTAACACTACTTCACAACTACTAAGTTGAAATTTTTTCACCGGGACAGCGCGAACGCAGTCCCGACTACCAAAAATTACGCGCCCGAGTTACCCACATTTGGGGTAATCGCAGAGGTCAGCTCAACCGAAGTGCAAGGGAAGAGCCTCACCCTGGGGGAACCCCCTGCTTGATCAGGGTAGCCCCTACGCCAGGTAAGTATGCTGCGCAGTGTTTCGCTTTTCTATTTCACTTGGAGCTCGGACCACCTCATCAACGTGTTTTGAGGTTATGTACTTCTACCTCCGAAACAGCTCTTTCCCCAGACATAACACTCCCGTGCCAGTTCATCACACTACATGACAGTACACACCAACAATGCAAATACAATTTCTTCCTACAACTGCCCGTTTCTACTCGCACCTCGTTTCCTTTGTTTCTGTACCCACGGCGACGGTCGACCGCCGCGTGCATTTGGTTACCCCGTTTGCCGCGTGGCGGCACTTGGTTACACCGTTTGCCGCGTGGCGGCACTCGGGTCGTCGCGTCCGCCTCGGCAAAAAGGCGGGCACCACGGCACAGTCGAGAGGGGAACTTTTTTCCATTAGCAACATACCTAGGGTTTCACGAAATATCGAGTGCCGTGTCCCACGAGGCGATTTTCGGACGATTCGCGGCTTCAGGCTGCACGACCGTACGCTATTTTCACCATTAGTGGTGGTCCGCACATTTTTCCTATATAGTCCGGATTTTCAAAGTTTCAACCGTGCTCTGGTTTCCCTTCAAAGGCATCAAACTGTTCAGGGGAATTTTTTAAAAGCTTTTTGAAGCAAATCTGAGCACTTTTGGCCATTCACTAACTGGTTTCCTTTCAGCAATTTCAGCGAGCCGCCGAGACCTGCTGCTGCTAGTTCCTGAGTCGACCACCAGGAGTGCTCTTGTGTAGATCTAGTTCTTAGATCCTAGATCTTCTTCTTGTGAGTGCTGTGCGCCACCGAGTCGCGGCCTATTGGGGCGGCTGAGGGGGGAGTTTGGAATGGACTCCCTCCCGATGAAGCCAAACCAGGGCGGGGGCGACCTCGGTCAGAGGCCATCGGCCGAGGCCACTTCTTGTGACTCCCGGCAACCAAGTTGTAGCCTATTGGGGAGGCCGAGGGGAGAGTTTGGAATGGACTCTCTCCCGATGACGCCGAACCAGGGCGGGGACGACTTTGGTCCGAGGCCCTCGGCCGAGGCCGGTTCTGGCGATGAGATGACTACTGACAATCGGCCACCCCAGCCACGACAATACTGTGGACCGCATCGCCAGCGCTTGGAGACCATGCAAGTCGGGTCTGGGGAGGCGGGCGCTGCTGGGGTCGGGGGGGTGGCTCCGCCTCCCTCCCCCGCGCCAGCCGGGCTGCGCACCCAGACTGTTTGCATTAAGGTCAGCGAGACGAAACATCTTCACGGCCTGGACGTCTCCACCATCCTCGCTCTGCCTACGACTACCTCTGCTCCAACACCACCAACTGTGACTACTACTACCACCACGGCCTGCATCACTTCACCGATCATGTCTCCTGCGCCTTCTCTTCCGCTGTTGCCGACCGACTCACCGCCTGCCGCCGTTCCTCCTGCTGCGACTGCTACTCCCATGGACACCGGCTTCATCGTTCCCACGAAGACCGTCAAGCGCGCCCACCCCGACCAGCACTCCTCCGACGATGCCGTCCCTACCAGCAACCGCTACGACAGTCTCCTCAGTCTACCGGATACCGACACCGACGACGGCGCTGGGGCTGCCTCCTCGGACCGACCCTTGACTGCCAAGCCCCGCCGCAAGCAGCATGCTAAGCGGCACCGGCCCGACACGCAACCTCCTCCTGTGCCCTTCACCACTCTCCCGGGCCCCTCTTCGACGAGTCCCAGCTCATCTCGTGCTCCACCCCGCCCTCCAGCCTCGCAGCCTCGTGCCTCCTCCTCGGCGGCGCCTCGCCCGCCTACCTCCACTCCTCGCACGCCTCGCATGCCTCCGATCGCCTGCCTTCTCACGCCCACAGCCGGCCCCTTCGCCACTGCACAACGTTTTCAGTCTCTCCTCTCCGGTCCTCTCTCTGTCACCTCCGTCAATGACCGCACCTCCTTTTATACCAGCAACCCTCAGGACCACCAGCTCCTATTTGACGAACTCCAACGCCTCGGATATAAACCCTACACCCATCTCCGCCCCGACGAGCGTGCCGATCGAGTTGTGATCAAGAAACTCCCTCTCTCCACGACGGCTGACGAGGTCACCCAGTCCCTGCTCGACCTGCACCTACCTGTGGCATCTGTGGTGGCCATGCGCACCTCTCCTACTTCAACGACCCGGCCTTTCCTGGTCACTACATCCGGTCTGGGTGAGGCAGCCCCCTTCCTGAAGTTGAAGACATTGGGCTGCTGGGTGGTGGCAGTTGAGAAATACCGCGGCTCGGGGCGCGTACCTCAGTGCTACCGCTGCCAGCGGCCTGGACACCCGTCCTCCCGATGCCACCGGGACCTCGCCTGTTTCAAGTGCGCTGGGCCCCACTGGTCTCGGGACTGCACCTCGACTACCCGACGCTGCACGCTTTGTGACGGGGCCCACTTCGCTACTTCCACTGACTGTCGCGTGATTCAGGCTTACCTGCGCCGACACCCTCAACGACTCACTGACGCCACGACGACTGCCGTGGGGACCGGGCCCTCTGTCCCGTCCCTGTCCGATCCCAAGACGTTTCCTGCTCTCTCCACCAATGCTTGGGCACGCCCTCCCCCCGTTGTACCGGTTGTTCCCCCCTCTGCCACCTCGCACCCTCCTCCTTCCGCTCCTTCTTCTGACTCTCGACCGCTTGCCTCCGACTCAGACTGCTCGTCGCTTTCATCCCTCATTCACGACTTCATTTCATTCATCCGACAGTACCTCCCGCTCATCCGGTCTGTCCTGACGGCACTCTCCCGAGCCCGCACCTCCACCGAGAAGTTCGAAGTGCTCCTCCAGGCCCTTCTGAATTTCTTCGATGGATCCCGCCCCTCCCCTTAGTGTCCTCATCTGGAACGTCTTTTCCCTCCTCCCTAAGCTCCACGACCTTTTGCACCTGCTCCACGAGCGATCGCCCGACGTCGTGTTCCTTTCTGAGACCTGGCTCTCCCCCTCTGCCCCCGTCCTGGTCCCCGGGTATGCGGTCCACCGTGCCGATCGCGATGGTCGGGGCGGGGGGGTGGCGTTACTCGTCCGCAACACCATTTCACATCATCGCCGTCGCATCCCTTCTTCCCCCGCGGCCGAGGCGGTTGCTGTGCGCTTGCACGGCCTCCCGTACTCCCTGACCTTGGTATCCTTGTACCTCCCCCCTCAGTACGCCTTTCCCACGGCCGACGTTGTCGCCCTCGGTCGGCTCGACGCCCACGTCGTGCTGGCCGGGGACTTCAACGCCACCCATCCCTTCTGGGGCTGTGCCGCCGCGAACCGGCGAGGCAGCTCCCTCCGGCAACTCCTTCGGCGTACTCCTCTCTCTCTTTATGCCCCTCCGACCCCGACATTTTTTCCGGCCCAGCTCAACCGGCAACCCAGCATCATCGACTTTGCACTGTCCACGCCCCTCCCCATTCTCTCGGATCTCACCACCATCACCTCCGGCACCTCCGACCACTTGCCTGTTCTTGCCACACTTCACTTTCACCCCCGTTCTAACCCCCACCTCCCCCGCTTCGATTTTCCCAAGGCCGACTGGGGCGGTTTTCAGCGTTCCCTCTCCGCTGCCATAGACCTGTCTGTTCCGTTCGATACCCCTGCCCGCCTTGACGCCAACGTTCTCTCGCTGACCGACGCCATTTCCGCGGCCGCCTCTGCCAACATACCTCTGGTTCCCCCCCGTCCCCTTGTCGACCCATTTCCGCCTTACCTCCGGGACGCCTTGTCCTTGCGCAACCGCTTCCGCGTCCTCTGGCAGGCTAGTCGTTCCCTGCTGCACCGGCGGGTGTACCTGGTGCTGCGGGGGCGCTGCCGGCGATTGGTCGCGGAGTGGAGGGCCCGTCTGGAGACTCGGCGTCTCCAATCCCTCTCTGCTTGCTCCGGCTCCCTCTGGTCTCACGTCCGTCGTCTCCGCTCGGTTCCTACCACCATCCCCCCGTTGACCACCCCCACGGGTGTGGCGGAAACGGCCTCGGAGCGATCCGAGGCGGTGGCCGCCTACCTGGCGACCACCTTCGCATCCGCACCCGGCCCTTCCCTGTCCTCCGAGTCTTCGGACGACGAGGACGGGGCCCGCCTCCTGTCTCGCCACGTCACTTTGCCCCCCCTTCCGGCCACCTTCCCCCTGCCGCTCGTCACGCCTTCCGAGGTCCGCACCCTGCTCGCCCGCCTTCGGCCCCGTTCTGCTCCTGGCCACGACTCTCTGCCCTCCCCCGTGCTCCGTGCCCTACCTCGCAAGGCCCTTGTGTTTCTGACCCGTCTTTTCAACGCAATGTTCCTCCTCTGCCACTTCCCCACCCCCTGGAAAACCGCCGTCGTCTCACCCATCCCCAAACCTGGCAAGCCCCCGTCTCTCCCTTCATCTTTTCGGCCCATCTCGCTTCTTCCTATTCTGTCCAAGGTCGCGGAACGGGCGATCCACCGCCGTCTCCTCTTTCAAGTCACCACCCTGGACCTTCTACCCCGCCACCAGTTCGGTTTCCGCCCCCGCCACTCGACGACCCACGCCATTGCCCGTGTGGAGCACCTGGTGGTCCAGGGATTCGCCAGGCGGCAACACACGGGCATGGTGCTTCTTGACCTCGCCCGTGCTTTCGATTCCGTTCCGCATGCCCAGCTCCTCCAGCGCCTCTCTGCCACCGACCTCTCATCTCATCTCATCCGCCTCCTCTGCTCCTTCCTGGAGGGTCGCACCTTCCGGGTTCGGGTGGAGGGGGTCCTCTCCGGCCCCCGCCCCATCTCCGCCGGCGTCCCCCAGGGCGCCATTCTCTCACCGCTACTTTTTACCCTCCACATCTCTGATCTCAAGCCCCCTCCCGGCACCTATCTTGTCCAGTACGCCGATGATACCTGTCTCCTGGCCTCTTCAGTTTCCGAGCGGCTGCTCTGCGACCGTCTCGGCCGCGGCCTCACTTCCCTCAACAATCAGTTCCTCGCGCATGGCATCGGGCTCAATCACTCTAAATCACGATCCATCCTCTTCTCCCGACTTCATCCACACCACGACCACCCGCCAGTCATCTCCACCGTAGCCATCCCCTGGTCGCCTCGCATCCGTTATCTGGGGGTCACCCTAGACAATACCTTTACTTTTCTGCCGCACCTCGACTCAATCCGCACCAAGTCCCGTGCCGTCATGGCTCAGCTGGCCACCATACTCAGACCGACATCCGGCACCCCTCTCGACGTTCGTGTGACTGCCTACCGTTCCTTTGTTCTTCCCCACTTCCTCTACGCGTGCCCGGCTTGGGTCCACTCCTCTCTGTACAACCTCCGTCCGATCACCCGGTCCTACTTTCTCGGTGCCCGCCTCCTGCTCGGTCTCCCTCGCGCCACCTTACGACAGACCCTCCTGGACCAGACTGGGCTCCCGCACTTACACGAGCTGCTCTGCAAGGTGACTAAGAAGTTTCTCCGCCACTGCCGGCGTTCTGACAACCCCCTGATCCGACTCCTTGCAGAGCCCCTGCCTGACGCCCCTCACCCCCGCCGACCGCTCTTTACCTACGATCATTTGAGACGCCCTGACCCTGATGACGTTGACGCTGGTGCAGTCGCGGCTGGTGGGCCCGGCAGCTGACGACGGTGATCACCACGTCCACGGTTGGCTCTGAGGAATGTTACCAGGCATCATCCCATCAAGATCTCTGCTCTCAGTGAACTACTGCCTAACATCGCCACTGCTCCGGACCGTCTTCATCTGCGGCCCGGCACCTTCTGCGCCCCGAGTCGCCCCCGGCAGCCCACAGAAGATTCGCCGCCCAACAAGCAGCTGGACCTCTAGGACGGTATCGTCGGAGGGGCCCCGTTTCGTCAGTGTTGAATAAAGATTGTCACCATTCGCCCTTGTGGCCATGTATTCGTGTTCTATGTTGTGTTTTATTTGTGTTCACCTGTATCCGCTTTTTATATTAAAGATGAATTTTTTGGTGGGTAACTCCCTTCAGTGGGAGTTCCCTTTGAAAAAAAAAAAAAAAAAAAAAAAAAAAAAAAAAAAAAAAAAAAAAAAACTAAAGATTTCCGTGGAGGGGAACATTTGATGAGTCTTTAAACAATTTTTTGTTGTGCCCAGTGTTTACACACTGGGCCGGTTACCGTTAAACCACTGGGCCCGGGGGTGAGGCGGGGAGGGGGAAATCTGAAAAATCGAATTGGACAAGTATCGTTCATGGGAATTTTTTTTTTCTTTTTTCAACTATTACCATGCACAATTACGTACCTTCCTTCCGCACTTTCAAGACGGTGGGGTTGTTCGCCAAGGCACCGTAAACTTGAGACCTACGAATGCATTACATACCATACACAGATGAAAAAAAAAAAAAAAATTACACTTCACTGTACATAATTCTTAACACTACTTCACAACTACTAAGTTGAAATTTTTTCACCGGGACAGCGCGAACGCAGTCCCGACTACCAAAAATTACGCGCCCGAGTTACCCACATTTGGGGTAATCGCAGAGGTCAGCTCAACCGAAGTGCAAGTTCAAGTTCAAATAATTGTATTGACAGAAAATAAAATACACCTGTGATCGGTTTACAAGGAAAAAGGAACAATACATGCCTCAGCCGCAGGCTCTTACATGAAAACAAATTGAAAAGAAAAACACTGAAAAAGAAAGGCAGAAAACAAGTCGAAAACAAATTGGGGGAAAAACACGAAAAACCCCGAAACAAATTGAAAAAGGAAAAAGGAAGCAAGAACAGGCAACAGGAGAAGCCCCTAAACGGCTAGCGAGACGAAAAGCGGGGAGTAAAAACCCCAAAAACAACCACGAGACAAAAAAAACGAAAACTATGCATGGGCGGCAATATGCCACCGAAACCATAAAAAGGAGGAAAAGAGGCGACCCGAACACTCGCGGGTCGCGGCAACAAAAGAAAGCGACGATTAAAAACATCGCAAAAAGAATGCCTAGTGAGGCGAATAAAAAATCCCTAAATTAAAGGAAGGCAGCCACATTGGTCTCAGAAACAGTGAAATAATTAAAAATATATAATAAGCACAAGTGATAGCAGAAACAGCAAACTAATGGGGGATCCGTTTAAAAACTAAAGCCCCAACAATAAAAAGGCCAGAAAGAGGCCAGGAGGCACCCACGAAAAGCGTGGCGCAGAACAAAAGCACAAAATACACCCAGCGCAGGCAAGAAGTTAAACAAGGACACAGAACCCTAAATAAATAAATTACAGCAGAAGGCTGAACAAGAGCACCCCCCCGAACCCTAACAAAGAACCAAGTGGGCCTAGGAGGGAGGGGGAAGGCACACAAAACACTCATTTAATAAACACAAACAGCAAACAAGACACTAATATACAATCATCACCCTGACACAAGTAACCAATTACAGTCCAAAATAACCTGAAAAAGAAAAACACAAACACACCGAAGCACACAAGGCACACCAAAGACCGCAAGAGACAAACGACGCACAGCACGTAAAAATGTCAAAGTTAGGGGGGATCGGCACGAAGAAAGTCTCGTATCCGAGGATGCGCATGGGGCTCCGCAACGTCGTAGTCACCGATGGACCGCACCAACGGGTTGAGGCTGCGCTCGTTGCGTCGGAAGAACCGCTGGGCGAAGGCAGCAACCATCTCCACCGGCCGCCGGAGTCCAGAGAGGCGGTACAACAATTCCACGGGCGTCCACAGCGGGTACCCGAGCACCAGACGCAGGCCAGCGTGCAGCACCGAATTGATGGGGCGCCAGCAAGTCCGGGGGAGCGTCGCCCAAACCACCGATGCGTACAGCAAGACCGGCAGGATGTAGGTCTTGTACACCAACAGCCGCGTCGGCTGAGGCACGCCACTCCGCGCCCCCAGCACCGGCCGCAACGTCCTGTGCAGAATCCGGGTCTTCCGAACCGCCGCCGTGATGTGGGGCTGCCAGGTGAAGGTGGCGTCCAGCAACACCCCCAGGTACTTCACGGCAGGCAAGTACGGCAGCAAGACGCCCAGGAGCACCAGTGGGGCCGGGGGCCGCCGGCGGCGCTTGGTGCAGAAGAGCACCTGGGTCTTCGCAGGATTGGGTAAGATACCCCAGGAGGCCATGTAGCCGCTCAAATGACGCAACGCCACCTGCGCCTGCGCTTGCAGCACCTGCGCATCGTCGCCGGTCACCAGGACCGCCGTGTCGTCTGCGTAGAGCGCCAAAGTAGCCCCAGGCGGGGGCGCCATGTCCGCCAGGAACACAGCGAACAGCGTAGGACTCAGGATCGCCCCCTGCGGCACTCCAGCAGCCACCCGATGAATCCCGGAGAGCGCGCCACCAACTCGGACAGCAAACGTGCGGTCAGCGAGGAAACTCTGTAGGAGATTCAGCAGATGAGGACTGAGCTCCGTCTGCCGCAGCTTGTGCACCAAAGCGGCATGGTGGACCGAGTCGAAGGCGCGCTTCAAGTCCAGCAGCACGAGGATGGAATGCGCCCGCCGGTTGAAGCCGGCCGTAATCAGGTCGGACACGTACGCAACAGCATGGAGGGCCGACAAGTGCCGGCGGAACCCAAACTGGAAATCAGGCAGGGAACCATGGACCGCTAGATGCAGCCCCAGGCGACCAAGAAGCATGCGTTCGAACACCTTGGAGAGGCAAGACAGCAGAGAGATAGGCCGGTACTGGGCAACATCTGGAGAGGCAGGGTGTGTCTTGGGGACCGGGACGATCACAGCATGACGCCACGGCAGAGGAAAGTGCGCCAGAAGAAGACTGAAGTTGCACAGCTTGGTGAAATAAATAAGCGCCTTCCGGGAGAGGGATTTCACCAAAACGGGGCGCACACCATCAGGGCCAGGAGCCTTCCCCAGCTTCAGCCGGCCCACGGCACGCTCCACCTCACGAGGCGTGACCAGCAGGGAGCCCACGGCGGCCGGGAGCGGCAGCGGCGGCAGATCCCGGAAGGCGGCAGCGGTCGGCCCAGCCGCCGGGACAGCGTGCGGCACGAAGGTGGACTCGAAGTGGCCCGCCAACAGCTCCGCTTTATCCCGGGGGTCATCCAGGAAGCGCTGACCAGACTGTAGCGGCGGGACACCAGCGGCACGGGAGCGCAGGCCCCGGACGTAGCCCCACACCGAGCCCGTCTGCGCCGATAAAGACTGCAAGGCCAGAAGGTGCTGAGAGGCCTGCCAGTCGGTAACGGCACGGCGGCAGCGGCCCTTGTAGTACCGGTATTCCTCCAGCGCCTGGGGGTGGCGCAGGCGCTGCCAGCAACGCCGGGCAGCATTCCGCATCCGGATCAGCGCACGCAGGGGTGGTGGCAAAGGCTTGCCCCCCGGGCGCACAGGCCGCAACGGGATGGCCGCACGCTCCGCACAGCCAATGGCGGCAGCGAACCGCTCCACCACGTCATCCAGGTCCTCAGGGGTCGCCACCGTCAGCCCCAGGTCCAGCTGGTCATCCAGGTGCCTCCGAAAGGCCGGCCAATCCGCCCGCTGGTAGTCGCGCCGCCGCAGAGGAGGGCCAGCAGCCAGAAGACCCTGGAGAACACCGACCACCGGTAAGTGATCCGAGGCGAGGTCAGAGAGGACGGCCAAGGAAACGACGGTGAGCCGTTGGGTGGTCAGGCACAAATCCAGAACAGAAGGGCGCTGGTTAGCCCGGGTAGGACAGTAAGTAGGCGAAGGAGGCGCATGGATGGTGAGGTCGCACGCTGCGGTGAACCGCAAGAGGGCGCGGCCACGGAAGGTGTCGGCGGCGCAGCCCCAGCGAGTATGGCGGCAGTTAAAATCGCCAGCCAGCAGGACAGCACCATCCAGCCGGGCCAGCAGCAGCAGGTCCGCCGCGGGCAGCACCCGATTAGGCTGCAGGTAGACGGCCGCCACCGTGAGGGCCGGGCGCGTGGACGTCAGCCGAACAGCCACCGCCTCCGCCGCGGCCAGCGCAGGAACAGCACGGCGGTAGTGGGGGATGTGGCACCGCACCAGCACAGCAACCCCGCCCCGCGGCCCAGCATGGCGGTCAGCCCGGTGGCACACGTAGCCCGGGACGTCAAGCGCCAAGTGCGGCTTGAGCCAGGTCTCGGTGAGCAGCACCAGGTCGGGCGTCCAGCGGTGAAGGATGTCGGCCAGCTCCTGGGAATGATAACGGACAGACCGGGCATTCCACAGAAGCAGGCTAGTCATTAGAGGCAGCACCAGCGGCGGGCACAGCCTGCCCGGGCCCAGCAGCGTCATCGCCGAAGAGCCGCAGCAGAGCAGACAGCAGCACCTCGCCCTTCTCCAGGAGAGTGGGGGCACGCGCCAGGGCAACAAGCGTGCGCCGGATGCACTGCAACCAGGACGAGAGGCGCAGGTCCTTCAGCAGGCGGATGATCTCCTGCACGTCAGCAGCCAGGCCGCGCCCGCCCTCGGGGGGCGCATCAGCACCGCCAGCAGCAGGCCGGCCGCGGGAAGTGCCCGCAACCGCCCCCGCGTAGTCCACTCCATCACGACGAGA
The DNA here is from genome assembly GCF_032445375.1 of Bacillus rossius redtenbacheri. Taxonomy (NCBI): domain Eukaryota; kingdom Metazoa; phylum Arthropoda; class Insecta; order Phasmatodea; family Bacillidae; genus Bacillus; species Bacillus rossius. The sequence continues at coordinate 111,412 of NW_026962700.1, read as the reverse complement.
GGCCGGCAGACCTGGAAACTGACTGCCCTGGGTCGCATCAAACCCGCCAGGGCCCCGGGCTGGAGGCCTGCGGCGGCGCGCCTGACGCTCCTCGTACGCCAACCGAGAAGGACAGCCTGAGAAGTTGGCCGGGTGATCCAGGCCACACAGCGCACACCTGGGCGGAGAGGCAGGATCAAGAGAGCATTCGGTGGACCGGTGGGCCCCCCCACAGCGCACACACACTGCAGGGTTGTCACAGTTGTGGCTGGAATGGCCGAACTCCTGGCACCGATAACATTGGACAGCCCGGAGGCTGCCACGGTACAGCTCCACCTTGACCGCAACGTGGCCCAGGTGCTTCAGCTGGAGAGCCTGCGCCTTCTGCGTCACGCCGTCCAGCACCACGAGAAAGAGCGGCCACGGCGTGGGCTGGGGCCCCCTGCTGCCCATACGCACCACCTTGCTGTGGGCAATGCCCTGCTCCGTCAGGAACTCGGAGATGAGCTCCACCGGGGTGTCCAGGTGGAGGTTCCGGATCACCACCCGAGCATTCCTGTCCTCCTGACTGGCCCAGGTGTGGAACGCCATGCCACGTTCCCGCAGAATGGTGCGCATCTTCTCGAAGTCCGCCTTGTTGCGCATCTGAAACGTGGACGTACGAGCAAAACTCTTGGCCTCAAAGTCAGCGGTGAAATGCGGCCGCAGATCCCGCAAGTCTCTCAGCGCAGTGGGCGAAAGACCGCCCTGGCACACGATGACAGGCGGCCAGGACTTCCGTCCAGTAAGAGGCGGCGCAGGGGCCGGCGCACCACCAGCAGAGGACACCGCCGGCCGGGGCGAGGGCACACTGGGCACAGGCGGACGCGCCTGGCGGCCAGAGCTGGGGCCAGCAACAGCCGAGATATCTGAAAGATCGTCACGAGAGGTAGACAATCCACTGGAGGTCTGCGACAGCCGAGAAGACCGGCCGCGGGCACCCCCAGCCTTGGGGCGCTTCCCACGGGGCGGCGGCATGGCCCGGGGAGGCAAAGGCCCACCAGAACCACCGCCAGGCTCCTCACGCTCCGAGTCAGGGGACAGCAAAGAATCTCCCTGGGCCGCAACGCGCTTTCTCTTGCCCAGCTGCACCGGCTCCTGGACGCCCGGAGCCACCACCTGGGGCTTCGGACGGGGCACCACCAATGGGGGACCTGAATAAACAGACACAGGTTCCCCAGCACCCGACGAGACGGGCGGCGCAGGCGCGCCAGCCGCTGCCGCAGGCACCACGGTGTCAGCAGGCGCAGCGGAATCGCCCACCATGCCACGATACCGCAGTGAATAGTCGGGCACAGCAAGGACATGTCCTCCAGCAGCAGTGGTCCGGCTGGTCGTCGTCACACTGGAGGTGGTGGCGGTGGTAGTGGCACACCGGAGGGAGACCACCGGCAGCCCCACCGCAGCAGGAACAGCAGCATCCGCCTCAGACAGCTGGCGCGACTCAACCGGGGGCTGGGCCACCTCCGAAACAGCTGGCGGCGTCAGGCTGGGCCGCCGGGCCGCGTAGGGATCTGCCACAGGCGGCGGCGGCACGCCACTCCCCCCAGGCTGCTTGGATCCAACGTACGAGGACTGGGTACGCGTACGGGGGCCATCCGCCCGCCGATCAAGACTGAGGGAGCGCCGCGCCCCAGCCCCAGGCCGGGGGCCGGCGCCACCAGCACCATCAACACGCGCCAGTTGCCGAGACAAAGGCCGCGCAATCCGCTCAGGCTGCGAGGAGGACATCACAGGCGACACAATGCAGCCAGGCGCCACCGCGCTGACAGCCACACAAACAGAAGGCTGGGAAAGAGCCCCAGAACGCGCAGGCTGGGCAAGACCCTCAGAGATATAATAATGTTCGTAAACATCGGTATCCGACGTACAGGTAATGTTCGTGCAAGAAGGTTCACTCGCCATAATGAGAAGAAATTAATGAAACAAAGGAACAGCAAAAAGAACACACAAAAGAACTCGCCCGCAGAAACAGAAAATTAAATGCAAGAAAATGATCGCAAGTATGCCGCGCTCCAATTAACGAGGCCAACAAGGATCGATTGTTCGCCGCGAAGGCGGCCATTAACAGCAACCGAAAACAAGTGCTGGCTGTATGCTGGACTGCCGAAGGCCACCCACCAGGCAAGCCGAAGAAGACAAGATGGCCAGCGAGACAATTACCACAAACAGGAAACACGAACCACAAAAATACGAAATAAACAAAACGGCAACAAAAAACACGCAAAACCGCTAAGTACACGAGGCCCAAGCACAAAAACAGAAAGCAAGAAAAATACAGGGCCGAAACACGAAAGTACAAAGCAAATATACACGAAATGACGACCACAAAAATGCCACGAGGTCGCAGACAGCAAAACGAAAAAATCACGAACACAGAAAATGCAAAGAAACCGCGCGCGCGACACAGAGCAAGGGCCAAGAAATATTCTGCAAATAGAAAAACAGAAATAAGCACAGCAGTAATTAAGAGTGCAAACATAAACGCACGAAGCGGCCAAGCAAAATTTATAAGAACGAAACGAGAGACCAGGCGGCCATGACACACGGACTCGTCGCAGGGAGCAGCAAGCAAGAACAGCAAAAACGGTAAATGAATGCGCAGAAAATTAATAGAACCAGCAAGGAAAGAATGTGGAACCACAAGTAGCATAAAAATAAACCAGAAAATAAGGGAAATGAAACAGATCGGAATCGGGCGTGAAATATGGGTCGGGCTCACATTATTCAGCAGACGATCGCCTGCGATGACGACACAGGGCGCGGGCAGCACGGAGTTGCGCAGGCCGCCACCAGGGGCAGCACCATCCAGGCGGCGCTCGGCGAAGTCCCGCGCAGGCCAGCAGCTTGTAGATCCCGCCACCAGGAGCAGCACCAGGCACCGCAACTCCAGCAGCTTCTGACTGCCGCCGCTAGGCGGCAGCACCGACGCACGCGCACACGACCAGGAATTTACACACTCGCGGGGTTACAGCAAAACCGATGGACCCGGGGGTGAAGCGGGGAGGGGGGGAAAACCGAAATTCAGCGAAAAGAGCACAACTACGCGCGTAAGCACACTCAAAACGACCCGCACACAGGGTAGCCCCTACGCCAGGTAAGTATGCTGCGCAGTGTTTCGCTTTTCTATTTCACTTGGAGCTCGGACCACCTCATCAACGTGTTTTGAGGTTATGTACTTCTACCTCCGAAACAGCTCTTTCCCCAGACATAACACTCCCGTGCCAGTTCATCACACTACATGACAGTACACACCAACAATGCAAATACAATTTCTTCCTACAACTGCCCGTTTCTACTCGCACCTCGTTTCCTTTGTTTCTGTACCCACGGCGACGGTCGACCGCCGCGTGCATTTGGTTACCCCGTTTGCCGCGTGGCGGCACTTGGTTACACCGTTTGCCGCGTGGCGGCACTCGGGTCGTCGCGTCCGCCTCGGCAAAAAGGCGGGCACCACGGCACAGTCGAGAGGGGAACTTTTTTCCATTAGCAACATACCTAGGGTTTCACGAAATATCGAGTGCCGTGTCCCACGAGGCGATTTTCGGACGATTCGCGGCTTCAGGCTGCACGACCGTACGCTATTTTCACCATTAGTGGTGGTCCGCACATTTTTCCTATATAGTCCGGATTTTCAAAGTTTCAACCGTGCTCTGGTTTCCCTTCAAACTGCTCTTAGGTGCTACTCTGAGTGGTTTGCAGGGATTTCCTTAGTTAATTCGAGTTTTCCTCGCGTGCTTTTATAATCCGACCAGTCGTTTCTGGTGCGAAGACTTGCTGCTGGGTGCATATCCGGATCTGGTAACTCTCAGCAGCAAGCAACAGGGTCCCCCCCTGGGCATTGCTGGGGGGACTCTGCAGAAATAAATTCAACCCTCGGGTTCCACTAATTATTATTTTATTTTTATTTACAAGTTCTACTCAGCATCACTCCTATTATATTCACTCCATCTTCTTCCACCTTTAACTGACTGCTGACTGCTGCTGCTGCTTCCTGGGGCTGTCACCAGGTGGCCGAGAAGAGTAGTTCCTCCCAGGTGTGGCTCTTGGCCTGCCGACTTGATTGTTTCTCGTCGGCATGGCCGAGGGGGGGTCCGGGGAGGACCCGCCCCTGGGGGACTCCGACTTTGAGGGCCGACTCCAACCGCCATTGAGGGACTACACCAGGCCTCCTGGTGGCCACCGAGACCGGACGGGTGCCTCGGGCGATGCTGGAGCAGAGGGATGCTCGCCGCCCCCCACCCCCAGCCGGACCGGGATCCGCACCCAGGAGCGCTGCACGAAGGTGTCGGAGTCCAAGCATCACCAGATGGTGCCACCTGGCTTCTGCTCCGACACCCCCTTCACCCCGGACGTCACCATGGCAGCAACCCTCACCACCACGACCACCACCATGACGACCACGACAGTTTGCACTTTCACCCCCTCTGCTTCTCACCCCATCTCCTCGCCATTCTCAGCGCCTTCCCCCTCACTGCCACTCATCCCTGTCGAGCCTGCGGCCCCCCGGGACGTGCCGATGGACACCGGCTTCAGCCTCCCCCGCCGGACGGTGAAGCGGCCGAGGATGGGGCGCGCCGAGGACCGCACCTCCATCTCCAACCGGTTTGGCGCCCTCGAGCTCGACTCCGCCGGCGAGGAGGGGACCTCGTCCCGGGACTCGTCACCTGCACCATCCACGTCATCCCGCATCTCACACCTCACCCGCCGCACCACCCCCCGACCGACTACGACCGCCGCGACTCAGCCATCGACCTCCGCTGCTCGTCAGCCGTCGCCTCGACCATCCACCTCCGCATCTGCACCTGGACCCCGCACCCGGCCTCCCACCCAACCTGCTGCCGCCCCCGCATCTGCCTCCGCCGCCGCCACCGTCAAGCCTACCCGCATGCCGCCCATCGGCTGCCGCCTCCCCATCACCACCAGCCCCTTCACCCTGGCCCAATCGTTTCAGTCGCTCCTTTCTGGCAAGCTATCCATCACCTCCGTCGACGGCCGCACCTCCTTTTACACTTCTAACGCCGCTGATCACACCTTCCTATACAACCACCTCACCCAGCTCGGCCATCAGCCTTTCACGCACCTGCGACAGGACGAGAAGGGGGACCGACTCGTCCTGAAGCGTCTCCCACTCACCACTACCCCCGAGGAGGTGCACGCCGCCCTCCTCGACCTGGACCTACCCGTTGCTTCCGTCACTCCGCTCCGCGTCACCGACACCGCCACGACCCGTCCGTTCCTGGTTAATACTCACCACCTGGGGGAGGCAGCTCCCTTCCTGGCTCTACGCTCCCTGGGCTGCTGGGTGGTCTCCGTCGAACGCTATCGTGGCAGCGGGCGGGTCCCGCAGTGTTACCGGTGCCAGCAGGCCGGCCACCCATCCACACGCTGCGAGAGGCCGGTGGCCTGTTTCAAGTGTGCCGGGCCCCACCGGTCCCGCGAGTGCACTTCGACGACTCCGAAGTGCGTCAATTGCGGCGAGGCGCACTTCGCGACTTCCATGGACTGCCGGGTGAACCAGGCCTACCTCAGACGCCACCCCCCCCGACAACAGCCTGAGGCCACCCCGGCACCGCGACCGCGACCGCCAAACTTGACCGACGCTCGTGCCTTTCCCGCCGTCACCTCCAACGCCTGGACTCGGCGCGGTTCCGCCGCCGCCACCCTGTTCCCCTCCCGCGACGGGCCATCTCCATCTGCACCTCAGGACCCCTCATCTCACCGACCGGACGCTGACGACACTTCATTCACCGCGATCATACGTGACCTCATCCAGCTGTTTCGGCAGTACTTTCCCTTCATTCGCCGCACCCTGACCGCCCTGTCCCATGCCAAGTCCCCTTCGGAGAGATTCGAGGTGCTCCTCCAAGCGCTTCTGGGTCTCTTCGATGGATCCCCCGCCGCCCCTTAAGCTCCTAGTCTGGAACGCCTTTTCTTTGCTCCCTAAGCTTCTCGACTTCCTTCACCTCGTCGACGAGCACTCACCCGATGTCGTGTTCCTATCAGAGACCTGGCTGACCCCCGCTGTACCCCTCCGCGTCCCGGGATATGCCGTCCACCGCTCCGACCGTGATGGTCGGGGGGGTGGGGTGGCACTCCTGGTGCGCGACACCTTCACCCATCACCGCCGACACATTCCACCTTCACCCGCGACTGAGGCTGTGGCCGTGCGCCTGTTCGGACAGCCCTACTCCCTGACTCTAGTCTCCGTGTATCTCCCACCCCAATTTGCCTTCCCCTCTGCCGCCGTTGTCGCCCTCGGTCGGCTCGATGCCCATGTCGTGCTGGCCGGGGACTTCAACGCCACCCATCCCTACTGGGGCTGCGTCGCGGCCAACCGCCGAGGCAGCTCCCTCCGTCAGCTCCTCCGGCGTACTAACCTCTCCATCTGCGCCCCCGCCACCCCCACATTCTTCCCCGCTCAGCACCACCGTCATCCCAGTATCATCGACCTCGCCCTCACCACACCGCTCCCCATCATCTCTGGTCTCACCACGCTCACCGCCGGGGCCTCGGATCACCTGCCCGTCCTCGGCTCCCTTCACTTCTACCCCCATTCCAACCCGCACCTTCCCCGCTTCGACTTCCGCAACGCCGACTGGAATGGGTTCCAGACCACCCTCTCATCATCACTCGACCTCACCCTCCCCTTCGACACCCCCGACCGTCTCGACGCCAACGTCGTGTCATTCACCCGGGCCGTCTCTGCGGCCGCCTCCGCTCACATTCCGCTGGCCACTCCAAGTACCCGCATCACCCCCTTCCCGCCTTACCTGCGTGACGCCGTGGTCCTGCGCGACCGCTTCCGCGGCCTGTGGCAGGCCAACCGGTCCCCGTTGACACGGATGGTGTTCCTCCTGCTGCGGGGCCGGTGCCGCCGGATGGTCGCGGCGTGGAAGGCGCATTTGGAGACCCGGCGTCTCGGCTCCCTCGCCTCTGCATCCGGCTCTCTGTGGACCTACGTCCGGCGCCTCCGATCGGTCCCCACCACTATTCCCCCACTCACCCACCCGGCCGGGGTGGCGGAGACTGCCCCTGAGCGATCGGAGGCGGTCGCTGCCTACCTCGCGACCACGTTTGCCTCCGCTGACCCCCCCACCCTCTCCTCCGAGTCTTCGGACGACGGGGACACACCCCCCCCCCCTCGCACATCACGTCACTCTGCCCGTTCTTCCGGACTCTCTGCCATTCCCTCTCGCCACGCCATCGGAGGTGCGCACACTCCTCCTCCGTCTCAAGCCCCCTTCTGCCCCCGGTTCCGACTCTCTGCCTGCACCCGTCCTCCGTGCTCTTCCTCGGAAGGCGACGGTCTTCCTTACCCGCATCATCAACGCGATGTTCCTTCTCTGTCATTTCCCCACCCCTTGGAAAGTGGCCATTGTCTCACCCATACCCAAACCCGGGAAGCCCCCTTCCCTACCATCATCGTACCGCCCCATTTCTCTTCTACCCATCATCTCTAAGGTCGCAGAGCGGACCATTCTCACACGCCTTCTCCTTCACGTCAACCTCTTGCATCTTCTCCCCCATCACCAGTTCGGTTTCCGCAAACGTCACTCCACCTCCCACGCCATCGCCCGTGTGGAGGTGCTGGCTGTCCAAGGTTTCGCACGGCGCCAACACACGGGCATGGTGCTTCTGGACCTTGCCCGGGCATTTGATTCCGTGCCCCATTCACAACTCATTCACCGTCTCTCCGCCACCGACCTTCCACCTCATCTCATACGCCTCATCTGCTCGTTCCTGGGGGGTCGTACCTTCCGGGTTCGGGTGGAGGGCGAACTCTCCGACCCCCGTCACATCATGGCCGGCGTCCCCCAGGGCGCCATCCTTTCACCCCTTCTCTTCACCCTTCACATCGCCGACCTGCAACCACCACCTGGCACTCACCTGGTTCAGTACGCCGATGACACTTGCCTCCTCGCTTCCTCCGTCTCCGAGCGGATGCTCGGCGACCGCCTGAGCCGCGGGCTCACATCACTCTCTACTCAGTTCCTCGCGCACGGCATCGGGCTGAACTGCTCGAAGACCCAATCCATTCTCTTCTCCCGCATCCACCCACGCCAGGACCACCCCCCACGAGTTTCCAGCACTGCCATCCCCTGGTCACCCGAGGTCCGCTATCTGGGGGTGACCCTGGACAGTACCTTCACTTTCATCCCGCACCTTGCTTCCATGCAGACTCAATCCAGGGCGGTCTTGGCGCAGCTGGCACCGATACTGCGACCCTCATCTGGCACCCCCCTCCCGGTTCGCATCACCGCATTTCATTCCTACGTCATCCCACGCTTCACCTACGCATCCCCCGTGTGGGTTCATTCATCCCGTTTCAACCTTCGCCCCATTACCCGCACCTACTTCCTGGGGATTCGTCTCCTTCTCGGACTCCCCCGCGCCACCTCCAGGCTGACTCTCCTGGCAGACTCCGGCCTGCCCCACCTTCACCCTCTCCTTCGCTCCATGACAACTTACTTCCTACGCCGATGCCGACGCAGCGACAACCCCCTCATCCTTCAACTTGCGGAGCCGCTGCCTCCTGCACCCCACCCACGACGACCGCTCTTTTCGACTGACCACTTACGCGACGACTCCGACGACGACGCTGACGACGTCCCGGCGGCCGGTGGGCCCGGTAGATGACGGCGTAGACCTCCACGTCCACCGGTAGCCTCCGCGGACCCGCCACCATAGTTCACCATCTACATCGCCACTCCGTCTTCTTCCCATCGTCATCAGCATCGCCGTTTTCTCCGCGCGGCCTCCATCAGCTGCGCGGCTCCTGGATCAGCATCTCTTCACCCCCAGCAGTCCCTCACCCCCCCTCCACCCAACAAGTAGCCGGGACCTTCAAGAACCTCCGTTGGCGGGGTCCAGCAGCATCGTCATGTTCTTCATCTTTGTGTTTATGTTCTGTACAGTGTTCTTGTCCACTGCCTTGTATGTATCTTTATGTATTAAATGATGTTTTTGTGTGTGGGCCCCTAGGGGCCCCACTTATAAAAAAAAAAAAAAAAAAAAAAAAAAAAAAAAAAAAAAAAAAAAAAAAAAAAAAAAAAAAAAAAAAAAAACTAAAGATTTCCGTGGAGGGGAACATTTGATGAGTCTTTAAACAATTTTTTGTTGTGCCCAGTGTTTACACACTGGGCCGGTTACCGTTAAACCACTGGGCCCGGGGGTGAGGCGGGGAGGGGGAAATCTGAAAAATCGAATTGGACAAGTATCGTTCATGGGAATTTTTTTTTTCTTTTTTCAACTATTACCATGCACAATTACGTACCTTCCTTCCGCACTTTCAAGACGGTGGGGTTGTTCGCCAAGGCACCGTAAACTTGAGACCTACGAATGCATTACATACCATACACAGATGAAAAAAAAAAAAAAAATTACACTTCACTGTACATAATTCTTAACACTACTTCACAACTACTAAGTTGAAATTTTTTCACCGGGACAGCGCGAACGCAGTCCCGACTACCAAAAATTACGCGCCCGAGTTACCCACATTTGGGGTAATCGCAGAGGTCAGCTCAACCGAAGTGCAAGTTCAAGTTCAAGTTCAAATAATTGTATTGACAGAAAATAAAATACACCTGTGATCGGTTTACAAGGAAAAAGGAACAATACATGCCTCAGCCGCAGGCTCTTACATGAAAACAAATTGAAAAGAAAAACACTGAAAAAGAAAGGCAGAAAACAAGTCGAAAACAAATTGGGGGAAAAACACGAAAAACCCCGAAACAAATTGAAAAAGGAAAAAGGAAGCAAGAACAGGCAACAGGAGAAGCCCCTAAACGGCTAGCGAGACGAAAAGCGGGGAGTAAAAACCCCAAAAACAACCACGAGACAAAAAAACGAAAACTATGCATGGGCGGCAATATGCCACCGAAACCATAAAAAGGAGGAAAAGAGGCGACCCGAACACTCGCGGGTCGCGGCAACAAAAGAAAGCGACGATTAAAAACATCGCAAAAAGAATGCCTAGTGAGGCGAATAAAAAATCCCTAAATTAAAGGAAGGCAGCCACATTGGTCTCAGAAACAGTGAAATAATTAAAAATATATAATAAGCACAAGTGATAGCAGAAACAGCAAACTAATGGGGGATCCGTTTAAAAACTAAAGCCCCAACAATAAAAAGGCCAGAAAGAGGCCAGGAGGCACCCACGAAAAGCGTGGCGCAGAACAAAAGCACAAAATACACCCAGCGCAGGCAAGAAGTTAAACAAGGACACAGAACCCTAAATAAATAAATTACAGCAGAAGGCTGAACAAGAGCACCCCCCCGAACCCTAACAAAGAACCAAGTGGGCCTAGGAGGGAGGGGGAAGGCACACAAAACACTCATTTAATAAACACAAACAGCAAACAAGACACTAATATACAATCATCACCCTGACACAAGTAACCAATTACAGTCCAAAATAACCTGAAAAAGAAAAACACAAACACACCGAAGCACACAAGGCACACCAAAGACCGCAAGAGACAAACGACGCACAGCACGTAAAAATGTCAAAGTTAGGGGGGATCGGCACGAAGAAAGTCTCGTATCCGAGGATGCGCATGGGGCTCCGCAACGTCGTAGTCACCGATGGACCGCACCAACGGGTTGAGGCTGCGCTCGTTGCGTCGGAAGAACCGCTGGGCGAAGGCAGCAACCATCTCCACCGGCCGCCGGAGTCCAGAGAGGCGGTACAACAATTCCACGGGCGTCCACAGCGGGTACCCGAGCACCAGACGCAGGCCAGCGTGCAGCACCGAATTGATGGGGCGCCAGCAAGTCCGGGGGAGCGTCGCCCAAACCACCGATGCGTACAGCAAGACCGGCAGGATGTAGGTCTTGTACACCAACAGCCGCGTCGGCTGAGGCACGCCACTCCGCGCCCCCAGCACCGGCCGCAACGTCCTGTGCAGAATCCGGGTCTTCCGAACCGCCGCCGTGATGTGGGGCTGCCAGGTGAAGGTGGCGTCCAGCAACACCCCCAGGTACTTCACGGCAGGCAAGTACGGCAGCAAGACGCCCAGGAGCACCAGTGGGGCCGGGGGCCGCCGGCGGCGCTTGGTGCAGAAGAGCACCTGGGTCTTCGCAGGATTGGGTAAGATACCCCAGGAGGCCATGTAGCCGCTCAAATGACGCAACGCCACCTGCGCCTGCGCTTGCAGCACCTGCGCATCGTCGCCGGTCACCAGGACCGCCGTGTCGTCTGCGTAGAGCGCCAAAGTAGCCCCAGGCGGGGGCGCCATGTCCGCCAGGAACACAGCGAACAGCGTAGGACTCAGGATCGCCCCCTGCGGCACTCCAGCAGCCACCCGATGAATCCCGGAGAGCGCGCCACCAACTCGGACAGCAAACGTGCGGTCAGCGAGGAAACTCTGTAGGAGATTCAGCAGATGAGGACTGAGCTCCGTCTGCCGCAGCTTGTGCACCAAAGCGGCATGGTGGACCGAGTCGAAGGCGCGCTTCAAGTCCAGCAGCACGAGGATGGAATGCGCCCGCCGGTTGAAGCCGGCCGTAATCAGGTCGGACACGTACGCAACAGCATGGAGGGCCGACAAGTGCCGGCGGAACCCAAACTGGAAATCAGGCAGGGAACCATGGACCGCTAGATGCAGCCCCAGGCGACCAAGAAGCATGCGTTCGAACACCTTGGAGAGGCAAGACAGCAGAGAGATAGGCCGGTACTGGGCAACATCTGGAGAGGCAGGGTGTGTCTTGGGGACCGGGACGATCACAGCATGACGCCACGGCAGAGGAAAGTGCGCCAGAAGAAGACTGAAGTTGCACAGCTTGGTGAAATAAATAAGCGCCTTCCGGGAGAGGGATTTCACCAAAACGGGGCGCACACCATCAGGGCCAGGAGCCTTCCCCAGCTTCAGCCGGCCCACGGCACGCTCCACCTCACGAGGCGTGACCAGCAGGGAGCCCACGGCGGCCGGGAGCGGCAGCGGCGGCAGATCCCGGAAGGCGGCAGCGGTCGGCCCAGCCGCCGGGACAGCGTGCGGCACGAAGGTGGACTCGAAGTGGCCCGCCAACAGCTCCGCTTTATCCCGGGGGTCATCCAGGAAGCGCTGACCAGACTGTAGCGGCGGGACACCAGCGGCACGGGAGCGCAGGCCCCGGACGTAGCCCCACACCGAGCCCGTCTGCGCCGATAAAGACTGCAAGGCCAGAAGGTGCTGAGAGGCCTGCCAGTCGGTAACGGCACGGCGGCAGCGGCCCTTGTAGTACCGGTATTCCTCCAGCGCCTGGGGGTGGCGCAGGCGCTGCCAGCAACGCCGGGCAGCATTCCGCATCCGGATCAGCGCACGCAGGGGTGGTGGCAAAGGCTTGCCCCCCGGGCGCACAGGCCGCAACGGGATGGCCGCACGCTCCGCACAGCCAATGGCGGCAGCGAACCGCTCCACCACGTCATCCAGGTCCTCAGGGGTCGCCACCGTCAGCCCCAGGTCCAGCTGGTCATCCAGGTGCCTCCGAAAGGCCGGCCAATCCGCCCGCTGGTAGTCGCGCCGCCGCAGAGGAGGGCCAGCAGCCAGAAGACCCTGGAGAACACCGACCACCGGTAAGTGATCCGAGGCGAGGTCAGAGAGGACGGCCAAGGAAACGACGGTGAGCCGTTGGGTGGTCAGGCACAAATCCAGAACAGAAGGGCGCTGGTTAGCCCGGGTAGGACAGTAAGTAGGCGAAGGAGGCGCATGGATGGTGAGGTCGCACGCTGCGGTGAACCGCAAGAGGGCGCGGCCACGGAAGGTGTCGGCGGCGCAGCCCCAGCGAGTATGGCGGCAGTTAAAATCGCCAGCCAGCAGGACAGCACCATCCAGCCGGGCCAGCAGCAGCAGGTCCGCCGCGGGCAGCACCCGATTAGGCTGCAGGTAGACGGCCGCCACCGTGAGGGCCGGGCGCGTGGACGTCAGCCGAACAGCCACCGCCTCCGCCGCGGCCAGCGCAGGAACAGCACGGCGGTAGTGGGGGATGTGGCACCGCACCAGCACAGCAACCCCGCCCCGCGGCCCAGCATGGCGGTCAGCCCGGTGGCACACGTAGCCCGGGACGTCAAGCGCCAAGTGCGGCTTGAGCCAGGTCTCGGTGAGCAGCACCAGGTCGGGCGTCCAGCGGTGAAGGATGTCGGCCAGCTCCTGGGAATGATAACGGACAGACCGGGCATTCCACAGAAGCAGGCTAGTCATTAGAGGCAGCACCAGCGGCGGGCACAGCCTGCCCGGGCCCAGCAGCGTCATCGCCGAAGAGCCGCAGCAGAGCAGACAGCAGCACCTCGCCCTTCTCCAGGAGAGTGGGGGCACGCGCCAGGGCAACAAGCGTGCGCCGGATGCACTGCAACCAGGACGAGAGGCGCAGGTCCTTCAGCAGGCGGATGATCTCCTGCACGTCAGCAGCCAGGCCGCGCCCGCCCTCGGGGGGCGCATCAGCACCGCCAGCAGCAGGCCGGCCGCGGGAAGTGCCCGCAACCGCCCCCGCGTAGTCCACTCCATCACGACGAGAGGCCGGCAGACCTGGAAACTGACTGCCCTGGGTCGCATCAAACCCGCCAGGGCCCCGGGCTGGAGGCCTGCGGCGGCGCGCCTGACGCTCCTCGTACGCCAACCGAGAAGGACAGCCTGAGAAGTTGGCCGGGTGATCCAGGCCACACAGCGCACACCTGGGCGGAGAGGCAGGATCAAGAGAGCATTCGGTGGACCGGTGGGCCCCCCCACAGCGCACACACACTGCAGGGTTGTCACAGTTGTGGCTGGAATGGCCGAACTCCTGGCACCGATAACATTGGACAGCCCGGAGGCTGCCACGGTACAGCTCCACCTTGACCGCAACGTGGCCCAGGTGCTTCAGCTGGAGAGCCTGCGCCTTCTGCGTCACGCCGTCCAGCACCACGAGAAAGAGCGGCCACGGCGTGGGCTGGGGCCCCCTGCTGCCCATACGCACCACCTTGCTGTGGGCAATGCCCTGCTCCGTCAGGAACTCGGAGATGAGCTCCACCGGGGTGTCCAGGTGGAGGTTCCGGATCACCACCCGAGCATTCCTGTCCTCCTGACTGGCCCAGGTGTGGAACGCCATGCCACGTTCCCGCAGAATGGTGCGCATCTTCTCGAAGTCCGCCTTGTTGCGCATCTGAAACGTGGACGTACGAGCAAAACTCTTGGCCTCAAAGTCAGCGGTGAAATGCGGCCGCAGATCCCGCAAGTCTCTCAGCGCAGTGGGCGAAAGACCGCCCTGGCACACGATGACAGGCGGCCAGGACTTCCGTCCAGTAAGAGGCGGCGCAGGGGCCGGCGCACCACCAGCAGAGGACACCGCCGGCCGGGGCGAGGGCACACTGGGCACAGGCGGACGCGCCTGGCGGCCAGAGCTGGGGCCAGCAACAGCCGAGATATCTGAAAGATCGTCACGAGAGGTAGACAATCCACTGGAGGTCTGCGACAGCCGAGAAGACCGGCCGCGGGCACCCCCAGCCTTGGGGCGCTTCCCACGGGGCGGCGGCATGGCCCGGGGAGGCAAAGGCCCACCAGAACCACCGCCAGGCTCCTCACGCTCCGAGTCAGGGGACAGCAAAGAATCTCCCTGGGCCGCAACGCGCTTTCTCTTGCCCAGCTGCACCGGCTCCTGGACGCCCGGAGCCACCACCTGGGGCTTCGGACGGGGCACCACCAATGGGGGACCTGAATAAACAGACACAGGTTCCCCAGCACCCGACGAGACGGGCGGCGCAGGCGCGCCAGCCGCTGCCGCAGGCACCACGGTGTCAGCAGGCGCAGCGGAATCGCCCACCATGCCACGATACCGCAGTGAATAGTCGGGCACAGCAAGGACATGTCCTCCAGCAGCAGTGGTCCGGCTGGTCGTCGTCACACTGGAGGTGGTGGCGGTGGTAGTGGCACACCGGAGGGAGACCACCGGCAGCCCCACCGCAGCAGGAACAGCAGCATCCGCCTCAGACAGCTGGCGCGACTCAACCGGGGGCTGGGCCACCTCCGAAACAGCTGGCGGCGTCAGGCTGGGTTGCCGGGCCGCGTAGGGATCTGCCACAGGCGGCGGCGGCACGCCACTCCCCCCAGGCTGCTTGGATCCAACGTACGAGGACTGGGTACGCGTACGGGGGCCATCCGCCCGCCGATCAAGACTGAGGGAGCGCCGCGCCCCAGCCCCAGGCCGGGGGCCGGCGCCACCAGCACCATCAACACGCGCCAGTTGCCGAGACAAAGGCCGCGCAATCCGCTCAGGCTGCGAGGAGGACATCACAGGCGACACAATGCAGCCAGGCGCCACCGCGCTGACAGCCACACAAACAGAAGGCTGGGAAAGAGCCCCAGAACGCGCAGGCTGGGCAAGACCCTCAGAGATATAATAATGTTCGTAAACATCGGTATCCGACGTACAGGTAATGTTCGTGCAAGAAGGTTCACTCGCCATAATGAGAAGAAATTAATGAAACAAAGGAACAGCAAAAAGAACACACAAAAGAACTCGCCCGCAGAAACAGAAAATTAAATGCAAGAAAATGATCGCAAGTATGCCGCGCTCCAATTAACGAGGCCAACAAGGATCGATTGTTCGCCGCGAAGGCGGCCATTAACAGCAACCGAAAACAAGTGCTGGCTGTATGCTGGACTGCCGAAGGCCACCCACCAGGCAAGCCGAAGAAGACAAGATGGCCAGCGAGACAATTACCACAAACAGGAAACACGAACCACAAAAATACGAAATAAACAAAACGGCAACAAAAAACACGCAAAACCGCTAAGTACACGAGGCCCAAGCACAAAAACAGAAAGCAAGAAAAATACAGGGCCGAAACACGAAAGTACAAAGCAAATATACACGAAATGACGACCACAAAAATGCCACGAGGTCGCAGACAGCAAAACGAAAAAATCACGAACACAGAAAATGCAAAGAAACCGCGCGCGCGACACAGAGCAAGGGCCAAGAAATATTCTGCAAATAGAAAAACAGAAATAAGCACAGCAGTAATTAAGAGTGCAAACATAAACGCACGAAGCGGCCAAGCAAAATTTATAAGAACGAAACGAGAGACCAGGCGGCCATGACACACGGACTCGTCGCAGGGAGCAGCAAGCAAGAACAGCAAAAACGGTAAATGAATGCGCAGAAAATTAATAGAACCAGCAAGGAAAGAATGTGGAACCACAAGTAGCATAAAAATAAACCAGAAAATAAGGGAAATGAAACAGATCGGAATCGGGCGTGAAATATGGGTCGGGCTCACATTATTCAGCAGACGATCGCCTGCGATGACGACACAGGGCGCGGGCAGCACGGAGTTGCGCAGGCCGCCACCAGGGGCAGCACCATCCAGGCGGCGCTCGGCGAAGTCCCGCGCAGGCCAGCAGCTTGTAGATCCCGCCACCAGGAGCAGCACCAGGCACCGCAACTCCAGCAGCTTCTGACTGCCGCCGCTAGGCGGCAGCACCGACGCACGCGCACACGACCAGGAATTTACACACTCGCGGGGTTACAGCAAAACCGATGGACCCGGGGGTGAAGCGGGGAGGGGGGGAAAACCGAAATTCAGCGAAAAGAGCACAACTACGCGCGTAAGCACACTCAAAACGACCCGCACACAGGGTAGCCCCTACGCCAGGTAAGTATGCTGCGCAGTGTTTCGCTTTTCTATTTCACTTGGAGCTCGGACCACCTCATCAACGTGTTTTGAGGTTATGTACTTCTACCTCCGAAACAGCTCTTTCCCCAGACATAACACTCCCGTGCCAGTTCATCACACTACATGACAGTACACACCAACAATGCAAATACAATTTCTTCCTACAACTGCCCGTTTCTACTCGCACCTCGTTTCCTTTGTTTCTGTACCCACGGCGACGGTCGACC
The DNA here is from genome assembly GCF_032445375.1 of Bacillus rossius redtenbacheri. Lineage (NCBI taxonomy): Eukaryota > Metazoa > Arthropoda > Insecta > Phasmatodea > Bacillidae > Bacillus > Bacillus rossius. The sequence goes on along the minus strand of NW_026962700.1, from coordinate 94,534 downwards.
GCCGCGTGCATTTGGTTACCCCGTTTGCCGCGTGGCGGCACTTGGTTACACCGTTTGCCGCGTGGCGGCACTCGGGTCGTCGCGTCCGCCTCGGCAAAAAGGCGGGCACCACGGCACAGTCGAGAGGGGAACTTTTTTCCATTAGCAACATACCTAGGGTTTCACGAAATATCGAGTGCCGTGTCCCACGAGGCGATTTTCGGACGATTCGCGGCTTCAGGCTGCACGACCGTACGCTATTTTCACCATTAGTGGTGGTCCGCACATTTTTCCTATATAGTCCGGATTTTCAAAGTTTCAACCGTGCTCTGGTTTCCCTTCAAACTGCTCTTAGGTGCTACTCTGAGTGGTTTGCAGGGATTTCCTTAGTTAATTCGAGTTTTCCTCGCGTGCTTTTATAATCCGACCAGTCGTTTCTGGTGCGAAGACTTGCTGCTGGGTGCATATCCGGATCTGGTAACTCTCAGCAGCAAGCAACAGGGTCCCCCCCTGGGCATTGCTGGGGGGACTCTGCAGAAATAAATTCAACCCTCGGGTTCCACTAATTATTATTTTATTTTTATTTACAAGTTCTACTCAGCATCACTCCTATTATATTCACTCCATCTTCTTCCACCTTTAACTGACTGCTGACTGCTGCTGCTGCTTCCTGGGGCTGTCACCAGGTGGCCGAGAAGAGTAGTTCCTCCCAGGTGTGGCTCTTGGCCTGCCGACTTGATTGTTTCTCGTCGGCATGGCCGAGGGGGGGTCCGGGGAGGACCCGCCCCTGGGGGACTCCGACTTTGAGGGCCGACTCCAACCGCCATTGAGGGACTACACCAGGCCTCCTGGTGGCCACCGAGACCGGACGGGTGCCTCGGGCGATGCTGGAGCAGAGGGATGCTCGCCGCCCCCCACCCCCAGCCGGACCGGGATCCGCACCCAGGAGCGCTGCACGAAGGTGTCGGAGTCCAAGCATCACCAGATGGTGCCACCTGGCTTCTGCTCCGACACCCCCTTCACCCCGGACGTCACCATGGCAGCAACCCTCACCACCACGACCACCACCATGACGACCACGACAGTTTGCACTTTCACCCCCTCTGCTTCTCACCCCATCTCCTCACCATTCTCAGCGCCTTCCCCCTCACTGCCACTCATCCCTGTCGAGCCTGCGGCCCCCCGGGACGTGCCGATGGACACCGGCTTCAGCCTCCCCCGCCGGACGGTGAAGCGGCCGAGGATGGGGCGCGCCGAGGACCGCACCTCCATCTCCAACCGGTTTGGCGCCCTCGAGCTCGACTCCGCCGGCGAGGAGGGGACCTCGTCCCGGGACTCGTCACCTGCACCATCCACGTCATCCCGCATCTCACACCTCACCCGCCGCACCACCCCCCGACCGACTACGACCGCCGCGACTCAGCCATCGACCTCCGCTGCTCGTCAGCCGTCGCCTCGACCATCCACCTCCGCATCTGCACCTGGACCCCGCACCCGGCCTCCCACCCAACCTGCTGCCGCCCCCGCATCTGCCTCCGCCGCCGCCACCGTCAAGCCTACCCGCATGCCGCCCATCGGCTGCCGCCTCCCCATCACCACCAGCCCCTTCACCCTGGCCCAATCGTTTCAGTCGCTCCTTTCTGGCAAGCTATCCATCACCTCCGTCGACGGCCGCACCTCCTTTTACACTTCTAACGCCGCTGATCACACCTTCCTATACAACCACCTCACCCAGCTCGGCCATCAGCCTTTCACGCACCTGCGACAGGACGAGAAGGGGGACCGACTCGTCCTGAAGCGTCTCCCACTCACCACTACCCCCGAGGAGGTGCACGCCGCCCTCCTCGACCTGGACCTACCCGTTGCTTCCGTCACTCCGCTCCGCGTCACCGACACCGCCACGACCCGTCCGTTCCTGGTTAATACTCACCACCTGGGGGAGGCAGCTCCCTTCCTGGCTCTACGCTCCCTGGGCTGCTGGGTGGTCTCCGTCGAACGCTATCGTGGCAGCGGGCGGGTCCCGCAGTGTTACCGGTGCCAGCAGGCCGGCCACCCATCCACACGCTGCGAGAGGCCGGTGGCCTGTTTCAAGTGTGCCGGGCCCCACCGGTCCCGCGAGTGCACTTCGACGACTCCGAAGTGCGTCAATTGCGGCGAGGCGCACTTCGCGACTTCCATGGACTGCCGGGTGAACCAGGCCTACCTCAGACGCCACCCCCCCCCGACAACAGCCTGAGGCCACCCCGGCACCGCGACCGCGACCGCCAAACTTGACCGACGCTCGTGCCTTTCCCGCCGTCACCTCCAACGCCTGGACTCGGCGCGGTTCCGCCGCCGCCACCCTGTTCCCCTCCCGCGACGGGCCATCTCCATCTGCACCTCAGGACCCCTCATCTCACCGACCGGACGCTGACGACACTTCATTCACCGCGATCATACGTGACCTCATCCAGCTGTTTCGGCAGTACTTTCCCTTCATTCGCCGCACCCTGACCGCCCTGTCCCATGCCAAGTCCCCTTCGGAGAGATTCGAGGTGCTCCTCCAAGCGCTTCTGGGTCTCTTCGATGGATCCCCCGCCGCCCCTTAAGCTCCTAGTCTGGAACGCCTTTTCTTTGCTCCCTAAGCTTCTCGACTTCCTTCACCTCGTCGACGAGCACTCACCCGATGTCGTGTTCCTATCAGAGACCTGGCTGACCCCCGCTGTACCCCTCCGCGTCCCGGGATATGCCGTCCACCGCTCCGACCGTGATGGTCGGGGGGGTGGGGTGGCACTCCTGGTGCGCGACACCTTCACCCATCACCGCCGACACATTCCACCTTCACCCGCGACTGAGGCTGTGGCCGTGCGCCTGTTCGGACAGCCCTACTCCCTGACTCTAGTCTCCGTGTATCTCCCACCCCAATTTGCCTTCCCCTCTGCCGCCGTTGTCGCCCTCGGTCGGCTCGATGCCCATGTCGTGCTGGCCGGGGACTTCAACGCCACCCATCCCTACTGGGGCTGCGTCGCGGCCAACCGCCGAGGCAGCTCCCTCCGTCAGCTCCTCCGGCGTACTAACCTCTCCATCTGCGCCCCCGCCACCCCCACATTCTTCCCCGCTCAGCACCACCGTCATCCCAGTATCATCGACCTCGCCCTCACCACACCGCTCCCCATCATCTCTGGTCTCACCACGCTCACCGCCGGGGCCTCGGATCACCTGCCCGTCCTCGGCTCCCTTCACTTCTACCCCCATTCCAACCCGCACCTTCCCCGCTTCGACTTCCGCAACGCCGACTGGAATGGGTTCCAGACCACCCTCTCATCATCACTCGACCTCACCCTCCCCTTCGACACCCCCGACCGTCTCGACGCCAACGTCGTGTCATTCACCCGGGCCGTCTCTGCGGCCGCCTCCGCTCACATTCCGCTGGCCACTCCAAGTACCCGCATCACCCCCTTCCCGCCTTACCTGCGTGACGCCGTGGTCCTGCGCGACCGCTTCCGCGGCCTGTGGCAGGCCAACCGGTCCCCGTTGACACGGATGGTGTTCCTCCTGCTGCGGGGCCGGTGCCGCCGGATGGTCGCGGCGTGGAAGGCGCATTTGGAGACCCGGCGTCTCGGCTCCCTCGCCTCTGCATCCGGCTCTCTGTGGACCTACGTCCGGCGCCTCCGATCGGTCCCCACCACTATTCCCCCACTCACCCACCCGGCCGGGGTGGCGGAGACTGCCCCTGAGCGATCGGAGGCGGTCGCTGCCTACCTCGCGACCACGTTTGCCTCCGCTGACCCCCCCACCCTCTCCTCCGAGTCTTCGGACGACGGGGACACACCCCCCCCCCCTCGCACATCACGTCACTCTGCCCGTTCTTCCGGACTCTCTGCCATTCCCTCTCGCCACGCCATCGGAGGTGCGCACACTCCTCCTCCGTCTCAAGCCCCCTTCTGCCCCCGGTTCCGACTCTCTGCCTGCACCCGTCCTCCGTGCTCTTCCTCGGAAGGCGACGGTCTTCCTTACCCGCATCATCAACGCGATGTTCCTTCTCTGTCATTTCCCCACCCCTTGGAAAGTGGCCATTGTCTCACCCATACCCAAACCCGGGAAGCCCCCTTCCCTACCATCATCGTACCGCCCCATTTCTCTTCTACCCATCATCTCTAAGGTCGCAGAGCGGACCATTCTCACACGCCTTCTCCTTCACGTCAACCTCTTGCATCTTCTCCCCCATCACCAGTTCGGTTTCCGCAAACGTCACTCCACCTCCCACGCCATCGCCCGTGTGGAGGTGCTGGCTGTCCAAGGTTTCGCACGGCGCCAACACACGGGCATGGTGCTTCTGGACCTTGCCCGGGCATTTGATTCCGTGCCCCATTCACAACTCATTCACCGTCTCTCCGCCACCGACCTTCCACCTCATCTCATACGCCTCATCTGCTCGTTCCTGGGGGGTCGTACCTTCCGGGTTCGGGTGGAGGGCGAACTCTCCGACCCCCGTCACATCATGGCCGGCGTCCCCCAGGGCGCCATCCTTTCACCCCTTCTCTTCACCCTTCACATCGCCGACCTGCAACCACCACCTGGCACTCACCTGGTTCAGTACGCCGATGACACTTGCCTCCTCGCTTCCTCCGTCTCCGAGCGGATGCTCGGCGACCGCCTGAGCCGCGGGCTCACATCACTCTCTACTCAGTTCCTCGCGCACGGCATCGGGCTGAACTGCTCGAAGACCCAATCCATTCTCTTCTCACGCATCCACCCACGCCAGGACCACCCCCCACGAGTTTCCAGCACTGCCATCCCCTGGTCACCCGAGGTCCGCTATCTGGGGGTGACCCTGGACAGTACCTTCACTTTCATCCCGCACCTTGCTTCCATGAAGACTCAATCCAGGGCGGTCTTGGCGCAGCTGGCACCGATACTGCGACCCTCATCTGGCACCCCCCTCCCGGTTCGCATCACCGCATTTCATTCCTACATCATCCCACGCTTCACCTACGCATCCCCCGTGTGGGTTCATTCATCCCGTTTCAACCTTCGCCCCATTACCCGCACCTACTTCCTGGGGATTCGTCTCCTTCTCGGACTCCCCCGCGCCACCTCCAGGCTGACTCTCCTGGCAGACTCCGGCCTGCCCCACCTTCACCCTCTCCTTCGCTCCATGACAACTTACTTCCTACGCCGATGCCGACGCAGCGACAACCCCCTCATCCTTCAACTTGCGGAGCCGCTGCCTCCTGCACCCCACCCACGACGACCGCTCTTTTCGACTGACCACTTACGCGACGACTCCGACGACGACGCTGACGACGTCCCGGCGGCCGGTGGGCCCGGTAGATAACGGCGTAGACCTCCACGTCCACCGGTAGCCTCCGCGGACCCGCCACCATAGTTCACCATCTACATCGCCACTCCGTCTTCTTCCCATCGTCATCAGCATCGCCGTTTTCTCCGCGCGGCCTCCATCAGCTGCGCGGCTCCTGGATCAGCATCTCTTCACCCCCAGCAGTCCCTCACCCCCCCTCCACCCAACAAGTAGCCGGGACCTTCAAGAACCTCCGTGTTGGCGGGGTCCAGCAGCATCGTCATGTTCTTCATCTTTGTGTTTATGTTCTGTACAGTGTTCTTGTCCACTGCCTTGTATGTATCTTTATGTATTAAATGATGTTTTTGTGTGTGGGCCCCTAGGGGCCCCACTTATATTAAAAAAAAAAAAAAAAAAAAAAAAAAAAAAAAAAAAAAAAAAAAAAAAAAAAAAAAAAACTAAAGATTTCCGTGGAGGGGAACATTTGATGAGTCTTTAAACAATTTTTTGTTGTGCCCAGTGTTTACACACTGGGCCGGTTACCGTTAAACCACTGGGCCCGGGGGTGAGGCGGGGAGGGGGAAATCTGAAAAATCGAATTGGACAAGTATCGTTCATGGGAATTTTTTTTTTCTTTTTTCAACTATTACCATGCACAATTACGTACCTTCCTTCCGCACTTTCAAGACGGTGGGGTTGTTCGCCAAGGCACCGTAAACTTGAGACCTACGAATGCATTACATACCATACACAGATGAAAAAAAAAAAAAAAATTACACTTCACTGTACATAATTCTTAACACTACTTCACAACTACTAAGTTGAAATTTTTTCACCGGGACAGCGCGAACGCAGTCCCGACTACCAAAAATTACGCGCCCGAGTTACCCACATTTGGGGTAATCGCAGAGGTCAGCTCAACCGAAGTGCAAGGGAAGAGCCTCACCCTGGGGGAACCCCCTGCTTGATCAGGGTAGCCCCTACGCCAGGTAAGTATGCTGCGCAGTGTTTCGCTTTTCTATTTCACTTGGAGCTCGGACCACCTCATCAACGTGTTTTGAGGTTATGTACTTCTACCTCCGAAACAGCTCTTTCCCCAGACATAACACTCCCGTGCCAGTTCATCACACTACATGACAGTACACACCAACAATGCAAATACAATTTCTTCCTACAACTGCCCGTTTCTACTCGCACCTCGTTTCCTTTGTTTCTGTACCCACGGCGACGGTCGACCGCCGCGTGCATTTGGTTACCCCGTTTGCCGCGTGGCGGCACTTGGTTACACCGTTTGCCGCGTGGCGGCACTCGGGTCGTCGCGTCCGCCTCGGCAAAAAGGCGGGCACCACGGCACAGTCGAGAGGGGAACTTTTTTCCATTAGCAACATACCTAGGGTTTCACGAAATATCGAGTGCCGTGTCCCACGAGGCGATTTTCGGACGATTCGCGGCTTCAGGCTGCACGACCGTACGCTATTTTCACCATTAGTGGTGGTCCGCACATTTTTCCTATATAGTCCGGATTTTCAAAGTTTCAACCGTGCTCTGGTTTCCCTTCAAAGGCATCAAACTGTTCAGGGGAATTTTTTAAAAGCTTTTTGAAGCAAATCTGAGCACTTTTGGCCATTAACTAACTGGTTTCCTTTCAGCAATTTCAGCGAGCCGCCGAGACCTGCTGCTGCTAGTTCCTGAGTCGACCACCAGGAGTGCTCTTGTGTAGATCTAGTTCTTAGATCCTAGATCTTCTTCTTGTGAGTGCTGTGCGCCACCGAGTCGCGGCCTATTGGGGCGGCTGAGGGGGGAGTTTGGAATGGACTCCCTCCCGATGAAGCCAAACCAGGGCGGGGGCGACCTCGGTCAGAGGCCATCGGCCGAGGCCACTTCTTGTGACTCCCGGCAACCAAGTTGTAGCCTATTGGGGAGGCCGAGGGGTGAGTTTGGAATGGACTCTCTCCCGATGACGCCGAACCAGGGCGGGGACGACTTTGGTCCGAGGCCCTCGGCCGAGGCCGGTTCTGGCGATGAGATGACTACTGACAATCGGCCACCCCAGCCACGACAATACTGTGGACCGCATCGCCAGCGCTTGGAGACCATGCAAGTCGGGTCTGGGGAGGCGGGCGCTGCTGGGGTCGGGGGGGTGGCTCCGCCTCCCTCCCCCGCGCCAGCCGGGCTGCGCACCCAGACTGTTTGCATTAAGGTCAGCGAGACGAAACATCTTCACGGCCTGGACGTCTCCACCATCCTCGCTCTGCCTACGACTACCTCTGCTCCAACACCACCAACTGTGACTACTACTACCACCACGGCCTGCATCACTTCACCGATCATGTCTCCTGCGCCTTCTCTTCCGCTGTTGCCGACCGACTCACCGCCTGCCGCCGTTCCTCCTGCTGCGACTGCTACTCCCATGGACACCGGCTTCATCGTTCCCACGAAGACCGTCAAGCGCGCCCACCCCGACCAGCACTCCTCCGACGATGCCGTCCCTACCAGCAACCGCTACGACAGTCTCCTCAGTCTACCGGATACCGACACCGACGACGGCGCTGGGGCTGCCTCCTCGGACCGACCCTTGACTGCCAAGCCCCGCCGCAAGCAGCATGCTAAGCGGCACCGGCCCGACACGCAACCTCCTCCTGTGCCCTTCACCACTCTCCCGGGCCCCTCTTCGACGAGTCCCAGCTCATCTCGTGCTCCACCCCGCCCTCCAGCCTCGCAGCCTCGTGCCTCCTCCTCGGCGGCGCCTCGCCCGCCTACCTCCACTCCTCGCACGCCTCGCATGCCTCCGATCGCCTGCCTTCTCACGCCCACAGCCGGCCCCTTCGCCACTGCACAACGTTTTCAGTCTCTCCTCTCCGGTCCTCTCTCTGTCACCTCCGTCAATGACCGCACCTCCTTTTATACCAGCAACCCTCAGGACCACCAGCTCCTATTTGACGAACTCCAACGCCTCGGATATAAACCCTACACCCATCTCCGCCCCGACGAGCGTGCCGATCGAGTTGTGATCAAGAAACTCCCTCTCTCCACGACGGCTGACGAGGTCACCCAGTCCCTGCTCGACCTGCACCTACCTGTGGCATCTGTGGTGGCCATGCGCACCTCTCCTACTTCAACGACCCGGCCTTTCCTGGTCACTACATCCGGTCTGGGTGAGGCAGCCCCCTTCCTGAAGTTGAAGACATTGGGCTGCTGGGTGGTGGCAGTTGAGAAATACCGCGGCTCGGGGCGCGTACCTCAGTGCTACCGCTGCCAGCGGCCTGGACACCCGTCCTCCCGATGCCACCGGGACCTCGCCTGTTTCAAGTGCGCTGGGCCCCACTGGTCTCGGGACTGCACCTCGACTACCCGACGCTGCACGCTTTGTGACGGGGCCCACTTCGCTACTTCCACTGACTGTCGCGTGATTCAGGCTTACCTGCGCCGACACCCTCAACGACTCACTGACGCCACGACGACTGCCGTGGGGACCGGGCCCTCTGTCCCGTCCCTGTCCGATCCCAAGACGTTTCCTGCTCTCTCCACCAATGCTTGGGCACGCCCTCCCCCCGTTGTACCGGTTGTTCCCCCCTCTGCCACCTCGCACCCTCCTCCTTCCGCTCCTTCTTCTGACTCTCGACCGCTTGCCTCCGACTCAGACTGCTCGTCGCTTTCATCCCTCATTCACGACTTCATTTCATTCATCCGACAGTACCTCCCGCTCATCCGGTCTGTCCTGACGGCACTCTCCCGAGCCCGCACCTCCACCGAGAAGTTCGAAGTGCTCCTCCAGGCCCTTCTGAATTTCTTCGATGGATCCCGCCCCTCCCCTTAGTGTCCTCATCTGGAACGTCTTTTCCCTCCTCCCTAAGCTCCACGACCTTTTGCACCTGCTCCACGAGCGATCGCCCGACGTCGTGTTCCTTTCTGAGACCTGGCTCTCCCCCTCTGCCCCCGTCCTGGTCCCCGGGTATGCGGTCCACCGTGCCGATCGCGATGGTCGGGGCGGGGGGGGTGGCGTTACTCGTCCGCAACACCATTTCACATCATCGCCGTCGCATCCCTTCTTCCCCCGCGGCCGAGGCGGTTGCTGTGCGCTTGCACGGCCTCCCGTACTCCCTGACCTTGGTATCCTTGTACCTCCCCCCTCAGTACGCCTTTCCCACGGCCGACGTTGTCGCCCTCGGTCGGCTCGACGCCCACGTCGTGCTGGCCGGGGACTTCAACGCCACCCATCCCTTCTGGGGCTGTGCCGCCGCGAACCGGCGGGGCAGCTCCCTCCGGCAACTCCTTCGGCGTACTCCTCTCTCTCTTTATGCCCCTCCGACCCCGACATTTTTTCCGGCCCAGCTCAACCGGCAACCCAGCATCATCGACTTTGCACTGTCCACGCCCCTCCCCATTCTCTCGGATCTCACCACCATCACCTCCGGCACCTCCGACCACTTGCCTGTTCTTGCCACACTTCACTTTCACCCCCGTTCTAACCCCCACCTCCCCCGCTTCGATTTTCCCAAGGCCGACTGGGGCGGTTTTCAGCGTTCCCTCTCCGCTGCCATAGACCTGTCTGTTCCGTTCGATACCCCTGCCCGCCTTGACGCCAACGTTCTCTCGCTGACCGACGCCATTTCCGCGGCCGCCTCTGCCAACATACCTCTGGTTCCCCCCCGTCCCCTTGTCGACCCATTTCCGCCTTACCTCCGGGACGCCTTGTCCTTGCGCAACCGCTTCCGCGTCCTCTGGCAGGCTAGTCGTTCCCTGCTGCACCGGCGGGTGTACCTGGTGCTGCGGGGGCGCTGCCGGCGATTGGTCGCGGAGTGGAGGGCCCGTCTGGAGACTCGGCGTCTCCAATCCCTCTCTGCTTGCTCCGGCTCCCTCTGGTCTCACGTCCGTCGTCTCCGCTCGGTTCCTACCACCATCCCCCCGCTGACCACCCCCACGGGTGTGGCGGAAACGGCCTCGGAGCGATCCGAGGCGGTGGCCGCCTACCTGGCGACCACCTTCGCATCCGCACCCGGCCCTTCCCTGTCCTCCGAGTCTTCGGACGACGAGGACGGGGCCCGCCTCCTGTCTCGCCACGTCACTTTGCCCCCCCTTCCGGCCACCTTCCCCCTGCCGCTCGTCACGCCTTCCGAGGTCCGCACCCTGCTCGCCCGCCTTCGGCCCCGTTCTGCTCCTGGCCACGACTCTCTGCCCTCCCCCGTGCTCCGTGCCCTACCTCGCAAGGCCCTTGTGTTTCTGACCCGTCTTTTCAACGCAATGTTCCTCCTCTGCCACTTCCCCACCCCCTGGAAAACCGCCGTCGTCTCACCCATCCCCAAACCTGGCAAGCCCCCGTCTCTCCCTTCATCTTTTCGGCCCATCTCGCTTCTTCCTATTCTGTCCAAGGTCGCGGAACGGGCGATCCACCGCCGTCTCCTCTTTCAAGTCACCACCCTGGACCTTCTACCCCGCCACCAGTTCGGTTTCCGCCCCCGCCACTCGACGACCCACGCCATTGCCCGTGTGGAGCACCTGGTGGTCCAGGGATTCGCCAGGCGGCAACACACGGGCATGGTGCTTCTTGACCTCGCCCGTGCTTTCGATTCCGTTCCGCATGCCCAGCTCCTCCAGCGCCTCTCTGCCACCGACCTCTCATCTCATCTCATCCGCCTCCTCTGCTCCTTCCTGGAGGGTCGCACCTTCCGGGTTCGGGTGGAGGGGGTCCTCTCCGGCCCCCGCCCCATCTCCGCCGGCGTCCCCCAGGGCGCCATTCTCTCACCGCTACTTTTTACCCTCCACATCTCTGATCTCAAGCCCCCTCCCGGCACCTATCTTGTCCAGTACGCCGATGATACCTGTCTCCTGGCCTCTTCAGTTTCCGAGCGGCTGCTCTGCGACCGTCTCGGCCGCGGCCTCACTTCCCTCAACAATCAGTTCCTCGCGCATGGCATCGGGCTCAATCACTCTAAATCACGATCCATCCTCTTCTCCCGACTTCATCCACACCTCGACCACCCGCCAGTCATCTCCACCGTAGCCATCCCCTGGTCGCCTCGCATCCGTTATCTGGGGGTCACCCTAGACAATACCTTTACTTTTCTGCCGCACCTCGACTCAATCCGCACCAAGTCCCGTGCCGTCATGGCTCAGCTGGCCACCATACTCAGACCGACATCCGGCACCCCTCTCGACGTTCGTGTGACTGCCTACCGTTCCTTTGTTCTTCCCCACTTCCTCTACGCGTGCCCGGCTTGGGTCCACTCCTCTCTGTACAACCTCCGTCCGATCACCCGGTCCTACTTTCTCGGTGCCCGCCTCCTGCTCGGTCTCCCTCGCGCCACCTTACGACAGACCCTCCTGGACCAGACTGGGCTCCCGCACTTACACGAGCTGCTCTGCAAGGTGACTAAGAAGTTTCTCCGCCACTGCCGGCGTTCTGACAACCCCCTGATCCGACTCCTTGCAGAGCCCCTGCCTGACGCTCCTCACCCCCGCCGACCGCTCTTTACCTACGATCATTTGAGACGCCCTGACCCTGATGACGTTGACGCTGGTGCAGTCGCGGCTGGTGGGCCCGGCAGCTGACGACGGTGATCACCACGTCCACGGTTGGCTCTGAGGAATGTTACCAGGCATCATCCCATCAAGATCTCTGCTCTCAGTGAACTACTGCCTAACATCGCCACTGCTCCGGACCGTCTTCATCTGCGGCCCGGCACCTTCTGCGCCCCGAGTCGCCCCCGGCAGCCCACAGAAGATTCGCCGCCCAACAAGCAGCTGGACCTCTAGGACGGTATCGTCGGAGGGGCCCCGTTTCGTCAGTGTTGAATAAAGATTGTCACCATTCGCCCTTGTGGCCATGTATTCGTGTTCTATGTTGTGTTTTATTTGTGTTCACCTGTATCCGCTTTTTATATTAAAGATGAATTTTTTGGTGGGTAACTCCCTTCAGTGGGAGTTCCCTTTGTTAAAAAAAAAAAAAAACTAAAGATTTCCGTGGAGGGGAACATTTGATGAGTCTTTAAACAATTTTTTGTTGTGCCCAGTGTTTACACACTGGGCCGGTTACCGTTAAACCACTGGGCCCGGGGGTGAGGCGGGGAGGGGGAAATCTGAAAAATCGAATTGGACAAGTATCGTTCATGGGAATTTTTTTTTTCTTTTTTCAACTATTACCATGCACAATTACGTACCTTCCTTCCGCACTTTCAAGACGGTGGGGTTGTTCGCCAAGGCACCGTAAACTTGAGACCTACGAATGCATTACATACCATACACAGATGAAAAAAAAAAAAAAAATTACACTTCACTGTACATAATTCTTAACACTACTTCACAACTACTAAGTTGAAATTTTTTCACCGGGACAGCGCGAACGCAGTCCCGACTACCAAAAATTACGCGCCCGAGTTACCCACATTTGGGGTAATCGCAGAGGTCAGCTCAACCGAAGTGCAAGGGAAGAGCCTCACCCTGGGGGAACCCCCTGCTTGATCAGGGTAGCCCCTACGCCAGGTAAGTATGCTGCGCAGTGTTTCGCTTTTCTATTTCACTTGGAGCTCGGACCACCTCATCAACGTGTTTTGAGGTTATGTACTTCTACCTCCGAAACAGCTCTTTCCCCAGACATAACACTCCCGTGCCAGTTCATCACACTACATGACAGTACACACCAACAATGCAAATACAATTTCTTCCTACAACTGCCCGTTTCTACTCGCACCTCGTTTCCTTTGTTTCTGTACCCACGGCGACGGTCGACCGCCGCGTGCATTTGGTTACCCCGTTTGCCGCGTGGCGGCACTTGGTTACACCGTTTGCCGCGTGGCGGCACTCGGGTCGTCGCGTCCGCCTCGGCAAAAAGGCGGGCACCACGGCACAGTCGAGAGGGGAACTTTTTTCCATTAGCAACATACCTAGGGTTTCACGAAATATCGAGTGCCGTGTCCCACGAGGCGATTTTCGGACGATTCGCGGCTTCAGGCTGCACGACCGTACGCTATTTTCACCATTAGTGGTGGTCCGCACATTTTTCCTATATAGTCCGGATTTTCAAAGTTTCAACCGTGCTCTGGTTTCCCTTCAAACTGCTCTTAGGTGCTACTCTGAGTGGTTTGCAGGGATTTCCTTAGTTAATTCGAGTTTTCCTCGCGTGCTTTTATAATCCGACCAGTCGTTTCTGGTGCGAAGACTTGCTGCTGGGTGCATATCCGGATCTGGTAACTCTCAGCAGCAAGCAACAGGGTCCCCCCCTGGGCATTGCTGGGGGGACTCTGCAGAAATAAATTCAACCCTCGGGTTCCACTAATTATTATTTTATTTTTATTTACAAGTTCTACTCAGCATCACTCCTATTATATTCACTCCATCTTCTTCCACCTTTAACTGACTGCTGACTGCTGCTGCTGCTTCCTGGGGCTGTCACCAGGTGGCCGAGAAGAGTAGTTCCTCCCAGGTGTGGCTCTTGGCCTGCCGACTTGATTGTTTCTCGTCGGCATGGCCGAGGGGGGGTCCGGGGAGGACCCGCCCCTGGGGGACTCCGACTTTGAGGGCCGACTCCAACCGCCATTGAGGGACTACACCAGGCCTCCTGGTGGCCACCGAGACCGGACGGGTGCCTCGGGCGATGCTGGAGCAGAGGGATGCTCGCCGCCCCCCACCCCCAGCCGGACCGGGATCCGCACCCAGGAGCGCTGCACGAAGGTGTCGGAGTCCAAGCATCACCAGATGGTGCCACCTGGCTTCTGCTCCGACACCCCCTTCACCCCGGACGTCACCATGGCAGCAACCCTCACCACCACGACCACCACCATGACGACCACGACAGTTTGCACTTTCACCCCCTCTGCTTCTCACCCCATCTCCTCACCATTCTCAGCGCCTTCCCCCTCACTGCCACTCATCCCTGTCGAGCCTGCGGCCCCCCGGGACGTGCCGATGGACACCGGCTTCAGCCTCCCCCGCCGGACGGTGAAGCGGCCGAGGATGGGGCGCGCCGAGGACCGCACCTCCATCTCCAACCGGTTTGGCGCCCTCGAGCTCGACTCCGCCGGCGAGGAGGGGACCTCGTCCCGGGACTCGTCACCTGCACCATCCACGTCATCCCGCATCTCACACCTCACCCGCCGCACCACCCCCCGACCGACTACGACCGCCGCGACTCAGCCATCGACCTCCGCTGCTCGTCAGCCGTCGCCTCGACCATCCACCTCCGCATCTGCACCTGGACCCCGCACCCGGCCTCCCACCCAACCTGCTGCCGCCCCCGCATCTGCCTCCGCCGCCGCCACCGTCAAGCCTACCCGCATGCCGCCCATCGGCTGCCGCCTCCCCATCACCACCAGCCCCTTCACCCTGGCCCAATCGTTTCAGTCGCTCCTTTCTGGCAAGCTATCCATCACCTCCGTCGACGGCCGCACCTCCTTTTACACTTCTAACGCCGCTGATCACACCTTCCTATACAACCACCTCACCCAGCTCGGCCATCAGCCTTTCACGCACCTGCGACAGGACGAGAAGGGGGACCGACTCGTCCTGAAGCGTCTCCCACTCACCACTACCCCCGAGGAGGTGCACGCCGCCCTCCTCGACCTGGACCTACCCGTTGCTTCCGTCACTCCGCTCCGCGTCACCGACACCGCCACGACCCGTCCGTTCCTGGTTAATACTCACCACCTGGGGGAGGCAGCTCCCTTCCTGGCTCTACGCTCCCTGGGCTGCTGGGTGGTCTCCGTCGAACGCTATCGTGGCAGCGGGCGGGTCCCGCAGTGTTACCGGTGCCAGCAGGCCGGCCACCCATCCACACGCTGCGAGAGGCCGGTGGCCTGTTTCAAGTGTGCCGGGCCCCACCGGTCCCGCGAGTGCACTTCGACGACTCCGAAGTGCGTCAATTGCGGCGAGGCGCACTTCGCGACTTCCATGGACTGCCGGGTGAACCAGGCCTACCTCAGACGCCACCCCCCCCGACAACAGCCTGAGGCCACCCCGGCACCGCGACCGCGACCGCCAAACTTGACCGACGCTCGTGCCTTTCCCGCCGTCACCTCCAACGCCTGGACTCGGCGCGGTTCCGCCGCCGCCACCCTGTTCCCCTCCCGCGACGGGCCATCTCCATCTGCACCTCAGGACCCCTCATCTCACCGACCGGACGCTGACGACGCTTCATTCACCGCGATCATACGTGACCTCATCCAGCTGTTTCGGCAGTACTTTCCCTTCATTCGCCGCACCCTGACCGCCCTGTCCCATGCCAAGTCCCCTTCGGAGAGATTCGAGGTGCTCCTCCAAGCGCTTCTGGGTCTCTTCGATGGATCCCCCGCCGCCCCTTAAGCTCCTAGTCTGGAACGCCTTTTCTTTGCTCCCTAAGCTTCTCGACTTCCTTCACCTCGTCGACGAGCACTCACCCGATGTCGTGTTCCTATCAGAGACCTGGCTGACCCCCGCTGTACCCCTCCGCGTCCCGGGATATGCCGTCCACCGCTCCGACCGTGATGGTCGGGGGGGTGGGGTGGCACTCCTGGTGCGCGACACCTTCACCCATCACCGCCGACACATTCCACCTTCACCCGCGACTGAGGCTGTGGCCGTGCGCCTGTTCGGACAGCCCTACTCCCTGACTCTAGTCTCCGTGTATCTCCCACCCCAATTTGCCTTCCCCTCTGCCGCCGTTGTCGCCCTCGGTCGGCTCGATGCCCATGTCGTGCTGGCCGGGGACTTCAACGCCACCCATCCCTACTGGGGCTGCGTCGCGGCCAACCGCCGAGGCAGCTCCCTCCGTCAGCTCCTCCGGCGTACTAACCTCTCCATCTGCGCCCCCGCCACCCCCACATTCTTCCCCGCTCAGCACCACCGTCATCCCAGTATCATCGACCTCGCCCTCACCACACCGCTCCCCATCATCTCTGGTCTCACCACGCTCACCGCCGGGGCCTCGGATCACCTGCCCGTCCTCGGCTCCCTTCACTTCTACCCCCATTCCAACCCGCACCTTCCCCGCTTCGACTTCCGCAACGCCGACTGGAATGGGTTCCAGACCACCCTCTCATCATCACTCGACCTCACCCTCCCCTTCGACACCCCCGACCGTCTCGACGCCAACGTCGTGTCATTCACCCGGGCCGTCTCTGCGGCCGCCTCCGCTCACATTCCGCTGGCCACTCCAAGTACCCGCATCACCCCCTTCCCGCCTTACCTGCGTGACGCCGTGGTCCTGCGCGACCGCTTCCGCGGCCTGTGGCAGGCCAACCGGTCCCCGTTGACACGGATGGTGTTCCTCCTGCTGCGGGGCCGGTGCCGCCGGATGGTCGCGGCGTGGAAGGCGCATTTGGAGACCCGGCGTCTCGGCTCCCTCGCCTCTGCATCCGGCTCTCTGTGGACCTACGTCCGGCGCCTCCGATCGGTCCCCACCACTATTCCCCCACTCACCCACCCGGCCGGGGTGGCGGAGACTGCCCCTGAGCGATCGGAGGCGGTCGCTGCCTACCTCGCGACCACGTTTGCCTCCGCTGACCCCCCCACCCTCTCCTCCGAGTCTTCGGACGACGGGGACACACCCCCCCCCCCTCGCACATCACGTCACTCTGCCCGTTCTTCCGGACTCTCTGCCATTCCCTCTCGCCACGCCATCGGAGGTGCGCACACTCCTCCTCCGTCTCAAGCCCCCTTCTGCCCCCGGTTCCGACTCTCTGCCTGCACCCGTCCTCCGTGCTCTTCCTCGGAAGGCGACGGTCTTCCTTACCCGCATCATCAACGCGATGTTCCTTCTCTGTCATTTCCCCACCCCTTGGAAAGTGGCCATTGTCTCACCCATACCCAAACCCGGGAAGCCCCCTTCCCTACCATCATCGTACCGCCCCATTTCTCTTCTACCCATCATCTCTAAGGTCGCAGAGCGGACCATTCTCACACGCCTTCTCCTTCACGTCAACCTCTTGCATCTTCTCCCCCATCACCAGTTCGGTTTCCGCAAACGTCACTCCACCTCCCACGCCATCGCCCGTGTGGAGGTGCTGGCTGTCCAAGGTTTCGCACGGCGCCAACACACGGGCATGGTGCTTCTGGACCTTGCCCGGGCATTTGATTCCGTGCCCCATTCACAACTCATTCACCGTCTCTCCGCCACCGACCTTCCACCTCATCTCATACGCCTCATCTGCTCGTTCCTGGGGGGTCGTACCTTCCGGGTTCGGGTGGAGGGCGAACTCTCCGACCCCCGTCACATCATGGCCGGCGTCCCCCAGGGCGCCATCCTTTCACCCCTTCTCTTCACCCTTCACATCGCCGACCTGCAACCACCACCTGGCACTCACCTGGTTCAGTACGCCGATGACACTTGCCTCCTCGCTTCCTCCGTCTCCGAGCGGATGCTCGGCGACCGCCTGAGCCGCGGGCTCACATCACTCTCTACTCAGTTCCTCGCGCACGGCATCGGGCTGAACTGCTCGAAGACCCAATCCATTCTCTTCTCACGCATCCACCCACGCCAGGACCACCCCCCACGAGTTTCCAGCACTGCCATCCCCTGGTCACCCGAGGTCCGCTATCTGGGGGTGACCCTGGACAGTACCTTCACTTTCATCCCGCACCTTGCTTCCATGAAGACTCAATCCAGGGCGGTCTTGGCGCAGCTGGCACCGATACTGCGACCCTCATCTGGCACCCCCCTCCCGGTTCGCATCACCGCATTTCATTCCTACGTCATCCCACGCTTCACCTACGCATCCCCCGTGTGGGTTCATTCATCCCGTTTCAACCTTCGCCCCATTACCCGCACCTACTTCCTGGGGATTCGTCTCCTTCTCGGACTCCCCCGCGCCACCTCCAGGCTGACTCTCCTGGCAGACTCCGGCCTGCCCCACCTTCACCCTCTCCTTCGCTCCATGACAACTTACTTCCTACGCCGATGCCGACGCAGCGACAACCCCCTCATCCTTCAACTTGCGGAGCCGCTGCCTCCTGCACCCCACCCACGACGACCGCTCTTTTCGACTGACCACTTACGCGACGACTCCGACGACGACGCTGACGACGTCCCGGCGGCCGGTGGGCCCGGTAGATGACGGCGTGGACCTCCACGTCCACCGGTAGCCTCCGCGGACCCGCCACCATAGTTCACCATCTACATCGCCACTCCGTCTTCTTCCCATCGTCATCAGCATCGCCGTTTTCTCCGCGCGGCCTCCATCAGCTGCGCGGCTCCTGGATCAGCATCTCTTCACCCCCAGCAGTCCCTCACCCCCCCTCCACCCAACAAGTAGCCGGGACCTTCAAGAACCTCCGTGTTGGCGGGGTCCAGCAGCATCGTCATGTTCTTCATCTTTGTGTTTATGTTCTGTACAGTGTTCTTGTCCACTGCCTTGTATGTATCTTTATGTATTAAATGATGTTTTTGTGTGTGGGCCCCTAGGGGCCCCACTTATATAAAAAAAAAAAAAAAAAAAAAAAAAAAAACTAAAGATTTCCGTGGAGGGGAACATTTGATGAGTCTTTAAACAATTTTTTGTTGTGCCCAGTGTTTACACACTGGGCCGGTTACCGTTAAACCACTGGGCCCGGGGGTGAGGCGGGGAGGGGGAAATCTGAAAAATCGAATTGGACAAGTATCGTTCATGGGAATTTTTTTTTTCTTTTTTCAACTATTACCATGCACAATTACGTACCTTCCTTCCGCACTTTCAAGACGGTGGGGTTGTTCGCCAAGGCACCGTAAACTTGAGACCTACGAATGCATTACATACCATACACAGATGAAAAAAAAAAAAAAAATTACACTTCACTGTACATAATTCTTAACACTACTTCACAACTACTAAGTTGAAATTTTTTCACCGGGACAGCGCGAACGCAGTCCCGACTACCAAAAATTACGCGCCCGAGTTACCCACATTTGGGGTAATCGCAGAGGTCAGCTCAACCGAAGTGCAAGTTCAAGTTCAAGTTCATAACATTTATTAACAGAAAATTAAAATACACCTTGGTCGGTTTACAAACAAAAAGATACAATTACATGCCTCAGCCGCAGGCTCCTACATGAAAACAAATTTAAATAAAAAATACACAAAAAGAACGAAAGAAAACAAGTCGGTAAAAATAAGTGGGGAAAAACACGAAAAACCCCAAAACAAATTGAAAAAGGGGAAAGGAAAAATGACCAGAAACAGGAGAAGCCCCAAAACAGCTAACGAGAAGGAGGGCGGGGAATAAAAACCCCGAAAACCCCCACGAGGCAAAGAAAACAAAAAGCGAAGAATGGGTGGCGAAACGCCACCGAGGCCAAAAGAGAGAGGAAAAAAAAGGCGACCCGAACACTCGCGGGCCGCGGCAACAAAAGAAAGCGACGAATAAAAACATCGCAAAAAGAATGCCTAGAGAGGCAAATAAAAGATCCCAAAGGAAAAGCTAAAAGGCAGCCATGTTGGTTGCAAAAATATAGGAAAAATAATTAAGAACATTTAAAGCAAAGTGGTATCATAAATGGCAGCATACCAGCAAACGAAGGGGGAAAGCAATAACAATTAAATCCCCTACAAGAAAGGGCCAGAAGGAAGCCAAAAGGCACCCACGAGAAGCGTGGCGCAAAGCAAATACATGAAAAGACACCCAGCGCAGGCAAGATGTCACTCAATGAAACAGTACCCTAAAATAAATTTACAGCATAAGGCTGAACAAGAGCACCCCCCCCGAACCCTAACAGAGAACCAAGTGGGTCGAGGAGGGAGGGGGAAGGCACACAAAACACTAATTTAATAAACACAGACAGCAAACAAGACACGATACACAAACACCACCCTGACACAATAAAGCATTTAAAGTCCAAAAATAACCCTGAAAAAGAAAACAAAAACACACCGAAGCACACAAAGTACACCGAAGACAGCCAGAGTCAAACGACGCACAGCACGTAAAAATGTCAAAGTTAGGGTGGGTCGTCACGAAGAATGTCACGCAACCGGGGATGGGCGTGTGGCGCAGCAACGTCGTAGTCCCCAATAGACCGGACCAACGGGTTAAGGCTGCGCGCATTGCGCCTGAAGAACCGCCGGGCGAAGTCAGCAACCATCTCCACCGGCCGCCGGAGACCAGAGAGGCGGTACAGCAGCTCCACAGGCGTCCACAGCGGGTAGCCGAGCACCAGGCGCAGACCAGCGTGCAGCACAGAATTGATGGGGCGCCAGCAAGTCCGGGGAAGCGCCGCCCAGACCACCGACGCGTACAGCAACACTGGCAGGATGTAGGCCCTGTACACCAGTTGCCGGGTGGGCAGAGGCACGCCACTCCGCGCCCCCAGCACCGGCCGCAACGTCCTGTGCAGAATCCGCGTCCTCCGAACCGCCGCCGTGATGTGGGGCTGCCAGGTGAAAGTGGCGTCCAGCAGCACCCCCAGGTACTTCACCGCAGGCAAGTACGGCAGCAAGACGCCCAGGAGCACCAGGGGGGCCGGTGGTCGGCGGCGGCGCTTGGTGCAGAAGAGCACCTGGGTCTTCGCGGGGTTCGGCAAGATGCCCCAGGAGGCCATGTAGCCGCTCAAGTGACGCAGCGCCACCTGCGCCTGCGCCTGCAGCACCTGCGCGTCGTCACCGGTCACCAGAACCGCCGTGTCATCGGCGTAGAGCGCCAAAGTAGCCCCAGGCGGGGGCGCCATGTCCGCCAGGAACACAGCGAACAGCGTCGGACTCAGGATCGCCCCCTGCGGCACCCCAGCAGCCACGCGATGAATCCCGGAGAGCGCGCCATCAACCCGGACAGCAAACGTACGGTCAGCAAGGAAGCTCTGGAGGAGATTGATCAGATGGGGGCTCAGCTCCGTCCGCCGCAGCTTGTGCACCAGGGCAGCATGGTGAACCGAGTCAAAGGCGCGCTTTAAATCCAGCAGCACGAGAATGGAGTGCGCCCGCCGATTGAAGCCGGCAGAAATCAGGTCAGTCACGTATGCAACAGCTTGGAGCGCAGACAGGTGCCGGCGGAACCCAAACTGGAAGTCCTGGAGAGTGCCATGAACCGCCAGGTGGAGCCCCAAACGCCCAAGAACCATACGCTCAAAGACCTTGGAGAGGCAAGACAGCAGAGAGATAGGCCGGTACAGGGCAACATCTGGAGAAGCAGGATGCGTCTTGGGGACCGGGACGATCACAGCATGACGCCACGGCAGAGGAAAGTGTGCCAGAAGAAGGCTGAAGTTGCACAGCTTGGTGAAATAAATAAGCGCCTTCCGGGAGAGGGACTTCACCAAAACGGGGCGCACACCATCAGGGCCAGGAGCCTTCCCCAGCTTCAGCCGGCCCACGGCACGCTCCACCTCACGAGGCGTGACCAGCAGGGAGCCCACGGCGGCCGGGAGCGGCAGCGGCGGCAGATCCCGGAAGGCGGCAGCAGTCGGCCCAGCCGCCGGAACAGCGTGCGGCACGAAGGTGGACACGAAGTGGCCCGCCAACAGCTCCGCTTTATCCCGGGGGTCATCCAGGAAGCGCTGACCAGACTGCAGCGGCGGGACACCAGCGGCACGGGAGCGCAGGCCCCGGACGTAGCCCCACACCGAGCCCGTCTGCGCCGATAAAGACCGCAGGGCCAGAAGGTGCTGAGAGGCCTGCCAGTCGGTAACGGCACGGCGGCAGCGGCCCTTGTAGTACCGGTAGTCTTCCAGCGCCTGGGGGTGGCGCAGGCGCTGCCAGCAACGCCGGGCAGCATTCCGCATCCGGATCAGCGCACGCAGGGGCGGCGGTAAAGGCTTGCCCCCCGGGCGCACAGGCCGCAACGGGACGGCCGCACGCTCCGCACTGCCAAGTGCGGCAGCGAACCGCTCCACCACGTCATCCAGGTCCTCAGGGGTCGCCACCGTCAGCCCCAGGTCCAGCTGGTCATCCAGGTGCCTCCGAAAGGCCGGCCAATCCGCCCGCTGGTAGTCGCGCCGCCGCAGAGGAGGGCCAGCAGCCTGAAGACCCTGGAGAACACCGACCACCGGTAAATGGTCAGAGGCGAGGTCAGAGAGGACGGCCAGGGAAACGACGGTCAGCCGTTGGGTGGTCAGGCACAAGTCCAGGACAGAAGGGCGCTGGTTAGCCCGGGTGGGACAGTAGGTAGGCGAGGGAGGCGCATGGATGGTCAGATCGCAAGCAGCCGTGAACCGCAGGAGCGCACGGCCACGGAAGGTGTCAGCGGCGCAGCCCCAGCGAGTATGGCGGCAGTTGAAATCGCCAGCGAGCAAGACAGCAGCGTCCAGCCGCGCCAGCAGCACCAGGTCATCCGTGGGCAGCACCCGATTAGGCTGCAGGTAGGCGGCCACCACCGTGAGGGCCGGGCGCGTGGACGTCAGCCGAACAGCCACCGCCTCCGCCGCGGCCAGCGCAGGAACAGCACGGCGGTAGTGGGAGATGTGGCACCGCACCAGCACAGCAACCCCGCCACGCGGCCCAGCAGGGCGGTCAGCCCGGTGGCACACGTAGCCCGGGACGTCAAGCGCCAAATGCGGCTTGAGCCAGGTCTCGGTGAGCAGCACCAGGTCGGGCGACCAGCGGTGAAGGATGTCAGCCAGCTCCTGGGAATGAGAACGGACAGACCGGGCATTCCACAGAAGCAGGCTAGTCATGAGAGGCAGCACCAGCGGCGGGCACAGCCTGCCCGGGCCCCGCATCGTCATCGCCAAAGAGCCGCAGCAGAGCAGACAGCAGCACCTCGCCCTTCTCCAGGAGAGTGGGGGCACGCGCCAGGGCAACAAGCGTGCGCCGGATGCACTGCAGCCAGGACGAGAGGCGCAGGTCCTTCAGCAGGCGGATGATCTCCTGCACATCAGCAGCCAAGCCGCGCCCGCCCTCGGGGGGCGCATCTGCACCGCCAGCAGCAGGCCGGCCGCGGGAAGAGCCCGCAACCGCCCCCGCATAGTCCACGCCGTCACGACGAGAGGCCGGCAGACCTGGAAACTGACTGCCCCGGGTCGCATCAAACCCGCCAGGGCCCCGGGCTGGAGGCTTGCGGCGGCGCGCCTGACGCTCCTCGTACGCCAACCGAGAAGGACAGCCAGAGAAGTTGGCCGGGTGATCCAGGCCACACAGCGCACACGTGGGCGGAGAGGCAGGATCAAGCGAGCAGTCGGTAGACCGGTGGGGCCCCCCACAGCGCACACACACCGCGGGGTTATCGCAGTTGTGGCTGGAGTGGCCGAACTCCTGGCACCTATAACACTGGACAGCCCGAAGGCTGCCGCGGTACAGCTCTACCTTGACCGCGACGTGTCCCAGGTGCTTCAGCTGGAGAGCCTGCGCCTTCTGCTCCGTCCCGTTCAGCACCACGAGAAAGAGCGGCCAAGGAGTGGCCTGAGGTCCGCGGCTGCCCATACGCACCACCTTGCTGTGGGCGATGCCCTGCTCTGTCAGGAACTCGGAGATGAGCTCCACCGGGGTGTCCAGGTGGAGGTTCCGGATCACCACCCGAGCATTGCGGTCCTCCTGACTGGCCCAGGTGTGGAACGCCATGCCACGCTCCCGCAGAATGGTGCGCATCTTCTCGAAGTCCGCCTTGTTGCGCATCTGAAAGGTGGACGTGCGGGCGAAACTCTTGGCCTCGAAATCTGCAGAGAAGTGCGGCCGCAGATCCCGCAAGTCCCGCAGCGCAGTAGGCGAAAGACCCCCCTGGCACACGATGACAGGCGGCCAGGACTTCCGGCCTGTAAGAGGCGGCGCAGGGGCCGGCGCACCACCAGCAGAGGACACCGCCGGCCGCGGCGAGGGGGCCCCGGGCGCTGGCGGCCGTGCTGGGCGGCCAGAGCTAGGGCCAGCAACAGCAGACACATCGGAGAGGTCGTCCCGTGAGGTAGACAGATCACCAGAGGTCTGCGACAGCCGGGACGACCGGCCGCGGGCGCCCCCAGACTTGGGGCGTTTCCCCTTGGGCGGCGGCTTGGCCCGGGGAGGCAGAGGCCCACCAGAACCTCCACCCTGCTCCTCACGCTCCGAGTCAGGGGACAGCAAATGGTCGCCCGGGGCCGCAGCGCGCTTCCGCTTGCCCAGCAGCACCGGCTCCTGGTCCCGCGGAGCCACCACCAGGGGCTTCGGGCGGGGCACCACCAAAGGAGGACCTGAATAAACAGACACAGGAACCCCAGCACCCGACGAGACGGGCGGCGCGGGCGCGCCATCCACAGCCACAGGCGCCACAGTGACAGCAGGCGCAGTGGAATCGCCCGCCATGCCACGATACCGCAGCGAATAGTCAGGCACCGCAAAGACGTGCCCCCCAGCAGCAGTTGTCCGGCTAGTCGTCGTCACGCTTGAGGTGGTGACGGTGGCGGTGGCACACCGGAGGCAGGCCACCGGTAGCCCCACATCAGAAAAGACAGCAACAGGCGTCGCAGGCAGCTGGCACGAACCACCCGGGGGCTGGTCCACCCCCGAGGCAGACGGCGGCGTCAGGCCGGGCCGCTGGGCCGCGTACGGATCCGGCACAGGCGGCGGCACGCCGCCCCCACTGGGCTGCTTGGACCCAACGTACGAAGACTGGGTACGAGTGCGGGGGCCATCCGCCCGCCGATCAAGACTGAGGGAGCGCCGCGCCCCAGCCCCAGGCCGGGGGCCATCGCCACCAGAACCATCAGCGCGCGCCAGACGCCGGGACAAAGGCCGCGCAATCCGCTCAGGCTGCGAGGAGGACATAACAGGTGACACAATGCAGCCAGGCGCCACCGCGCTGACCGCCACACAAACAGAAGGCTGGGAGAGAGACACAGTGCGCACAGGCTGGGCAGGACAGTCAGCAATGTAGTAATGTTCGTAATCATCAGTATCAGTGGTACAGGAAATAATGTCACAAGTAGGTTCACTCGCCATAATAAGAAGAAAATAAAGAAGTAACAGAACAGCAAAAATAACCCACAACAAAACCTGGGCGCAGGAACAGAAAATTAAATATAATTAATTGGTCGCAAGTATGCCGCGCTCCAACTAACGAGGCCAACAGCAATCGATTGCGGGCCACATAGGCGGCCATTAACTGCAACAGAAAACAAGCACCGGCCGTTGCCGGAACTGCCGGAGGCCAACCACCAGGCAAGCCGAAGAAGACAAGATGGCCAGCGAGACTATTATAGCAAACAGAAAACACGAACCACAAAAATACTAAATAAACAAATCGGCAACGAAAAATACGCAAAGGAGCGAAAGACACGAGACCCAAACACAAGAACAGAAAACAGAAAAAATACAGAGCGAAAACACGAAAGTACAGAGCAAAATGACACGAAATGACGACCACAAAAATACCACGAGATCGCAAACAGCAAAACGAAAAATCAGCGAACACAGAAAACGTAAATAAACCGCGCGCGAGACACAGATCACGGACCAATAAACAATCAGCAATCACGAAAACAGAAATAAACGCAGCAGCAATTAATAGTGCAAACAGAAAGGCATGAGTCGGCCTTGCAAAATTAAATGTGCAGGAACGAGAGACCTGGCGGCCATGACACGCGGACTCGTCACAAGGAGCAGCAAGCGTGAACAGCAAAAACGGGAAATGAATGCGCAGAAAATTAATAGAACCAGCAAGGAAAGAATGTGGAACAACAAGCAGCATAAAATTAAACCAGAAAATAAGGGAAATGAAACAGACCTGAATCGGGCGTGAAATATGGGTCGGGCTCACATTATTCAGCAGACGATCGCCTGCGATGACGACACAGGGCGCGGGCAGCACGGAGTTCCGCAGGCCGCCACCAGGGGCAGCACCATCCAGGCGGCGCTCGGCGAAGTCCCGCGCAGGCCAGCGGCTTGTAGATCCCGCCACCAGGAGCAGCACCAGGCACCGCAACACCAGCAGCTTCTGACTGCCGCCGCTAGGCGGCAGCACCGACGCACGCGCACACGACCAGGAATTTACACACTCGCGGGGTTACAGCAAAACCGATGGACCCGGGGGTGAAGCGGGGAGGGGGGGAAAACCGAAATTCAGCGAAAAGAGCACAACTACGCGCGTAAGCACACTCAAAACGACCCGCACACAGGGTAGCCCCTACGCCAGGTAAGTATGCTGCGCAGTGTTTCGCTTTTCTATTTCACTTGGAGCTCGGACCACCTCATCAACGTGTTTTGAGGTTATGTACTTCTACCTCCGAAACAGCTCTTTCCCCAGACATAACACTCCCGTGCCAGTTCATCACACTACATGACAGTACACACCAACAATGCAAATACAATTTCTTCCTACAACTGCCCGTTTCTACTCGCACCTCGTTTCCTTTGTTTCTGTACCCACGGCGACGGTCGACCGCCGCGTGCATTTGGTTACCCCGTTTGCCGCGTGGCGGCACTTGGTTACACCGTTTGCCGCGTGGCGGCACTCGGGTCGTCGCGTCCGCCTCGGCAAAAAGGCGGGCACCACGGCACAGTCGAGAGGGGAACTTTTTTCCATTAGCAACATACCTAGGGTTTCACGAAATATCGAGTGCCGTGTCCCACGAGGCGATTTTCGGACGATTCGCGGCTTCAGGCTGCACGACCGTACGCTATTTTCACCATTAGTGGTGGTCCGCACATTTTTCCTATATAGTCCGGATTTTCAAAGTTTCAACCGTGCTCTGGTTTCCCTTCAAACTGCTCTTAGGTGCTACTCTGAGTGGTTTGCAGGGATTTCCTTAGTTAATTCGAGTTTTCCTCGCGTGCTTTTATAATCCGACCAGTCGTTTCTGGTGCGAAGACTTGCTGCTGGGTGCATATCCGGATCTGGTAACTCTCAGCAGCAAGCAACAGGGTCCCCCCCTGGGCATTGCTGGGGGGACTCTGCAGAAATAAATTCAACCCTCGGGTTCCACTAATTTTTATTTTCTTTTTATTTACAAGTTCTACTCAGCATCACTCCTATTATATTCACTCCATCTTCTTCCACCTTTAACTGACTGCTGACTGCTGCTGCTGCTTCCTGGGGCTGTCACCAGGTGGCCGAGAAGAGTAGTTCCTCCCGGGTGTGGCTCTTGGCCTGCCGACTTGATTGTTTCTCGTCGGCATGGCCGAGGGGGGGTCCGGGGAGGACCCGCCCCTGGGGGACTCCGACTTTGAGGGCCGACTCCAACCGCCATTGAGGGACTACACCAGGCCTCCTGGTGGCCACCGAGACCGGACGGGTGCCTCGGGCGATGCTGGAGCAGAGGGATGCTCGCCGCCCCCCACCCCCAGCCGGACCGGGATCCGCACCCAGGAGCGCTGCACGAAGGTGTCGGAGTCCAAGCATCACCAGATGGTGCCACCTGGCTTCTGCTCCGACACCCCCTTCACCCCGGACGTCACAATGGCAGCAACCCTCACCACCACGACCACCACCATGACGACCACGACAGTTTGCACTTTCACCCCCTCTGCTTCTCACCCCATCTCCTCACCATTCTCAGCGCCTTCCCCCTCACTGCCACTCATCCCTGTCGAGCCTGCGGCCCCCCGGGACGTGCCGATGGACACCGGCTTCAGCCTCCCCCGCCGGACGGTGAAGCGGCCGAGGATGGGGCGCGCCGAGGACCGCACCTCCATCTCCAACCGGTTTGGCGCCCTCGAGCTCGACTCCGCCGGCGAGGAGGGGACCTCGTCCCGGGACTCGTCACCTGCACCATCCACGTCATCCCGCATCTCACACCTCACCCGCCGCACCACCCCCCGGCCGACTACGACCGCCGCGACTCAGCCATCGACCTCCGCTGCTCGTCAGCCGTCGCCTCGACCATCCACCTCCGCATCTGCACCTGGACCCCGCACCCGGCCTCCCACCCAACCTGCTGCCGCCCCCGCATCTGCCTCCGCCGCCGCCACCGTCAAGCCTACCCGCATGCCGCCCATCGGCTGCCGCCTCCCCATCACCACCAGCCCCTTCACCCTGGCCCAATCGTTTCAGTCGCTCCTTTCTGGCAAGCTATCCATCACCTCCGTCGACGGCCGCACCTTCTTTTACACTTCTAACGCCGCTGATCACACCTTCCTATACAACCACCTCACCCAGCTCGGCCATCAGCCTTTCACGCACCTGCGACAGGACGAGAAGGGGGACCGACTCGTCCTGAAGCGTCTCCCACTCACCACTACCCCCGAGGAGGTGCACGCCGCCCTCCTCGACCTGGACCTACCCGTTGCTTCCGTCACTCCGCTCCGCGTCACCGACACCGCCACGACCCGTCCGTTCCTGGTTAATACTCACCACCTGGGGGAGGCAGCTCCCTTCCTGGCTCTACGCTCCCTGGGCTGCTGGGTGGTCTCCGTCGAACGCTATCGTGGCAGCGGGCGGGTCCCGCAGTGTTACCGGTGCCAGCAGGCCGGCCACCCATCCACACGCTGCGAGAGGCCGGTGGCCTGTTTCAAGTGTGCCGGGCCCCACCGGTCCCGCGAGTGCACATCGACGACTCCGAAGTGCGTCAATTGCGGCGAGGCGCACTTCGCGACTTCCATGGACTGCCGGGTGAACCAGGCCTACCTCAGACGCCACCCCCCCCGACAACAGCCTGAGGCCACCCCGGCACCGCGACCGCGACCGCCAAACTTGACCGACGCTCGTGCCTTTCCCGCCGTCACCTCCAACGCCTGGACTCGGCGCGGTTCCGCCGCCGCCACCCTGTTCCCCTCCCGCGACGGGCCATCTCCATCTGCACCTCAGGACCCCTCATCTCACCGACCGGACGCTGACGACACTTCATTCACCACGATCATACGTGACCTCATCCAGCTGTTTCGGCAGTACTTTCCCTTCATTCGCCGCACCCTGACCGCCCTGTCCCATGCCAAGTCCCCTTCGGAGAGATTCGAGGTGCTCCTCCAAGCGCTTCTGGGTCTCTTCGATGGATCCCCCGCCGCCCCTTAAGCTCCTAGTCTGGAACGCCTTTTCTTTGCTCCCTAAGCTTCTCGACTTCCTTCACCTCGTCGACGAGCACTCACCCGATGTCGTGTTCCTATCAGAGACCTGGCTGACCCCCGCTGTACCCCTCCGCGTCCCGGGATATGCCGTCCACCGCTCCGACCGTGATGGTCGGGGGGGTGGGGTGGCACTCCTGGTGCGCGACACCTTCACCCATCACCGCCGACACATTCCACCTTCACCCGCGACTGAGGCTGTGGCCGTGCGCCTGTTCGGACAGCCCTACTCCCTGACTCTAGTCTCCGTGTATCTCCCACCCCAATTTGCCTTCCCCTCTGCCGCCGTTGTCGCCCTCGGTCGGCTCGATGCCCATGTCGTGCTGGCCGGGGACTTCAACGCCACCCATCCCTACTGGGGCTGCGTCGCGGCCAACCGCCGAGGCAGCTCCCTCCGTCAGCTCCTCCGGCGTACTAACCTCTCCATCTGCGCCCCCGCCACCCCCACATTCTTCCCCGCTCAGCACCACCGTCATCCCAGTATCATCGACCTCGCCCTCACCACACCGCTCCCCATCATCTCTGGTCTCACCACGCTCACCGCCGGGGCCTCGGATCACCTGCCCGTCCTCGGCTCCCTTCACTTCTACCCCCATTCCAACCCGCACCTTCCCCGCTTCGACTTCCGCAACGCCGACTGGAATGGGTTCCAGACCACCCTCTCATCATCACTCGACCTCACCCTCCCCTTCGACACCCCCGACCGTCTCGACGCCAACGTCGTGTCATTCACCCGGGCCGTCTCTGCGGCCGCCTCCGCTCACATTCCGCTGGCCACTCCAAGTACCCGCATCACCCCCTTCCCGCCTTACCTGCGTGACGCCGTGGTCCTGCGCGACCGCTTCCGCGGCCTGTGGCAGGCCAACCGGTCCCCGTTGACACGGATGGTGTTCCTCCTGCTGCGGGGCCGGTGCCGCCGGATGGTCGCGGCGTGGAAGGCGCATTTGGAGACCCGGCGTCTCGGCTCCCTCGCCTCTGCATCCGGCTCTCTGTGGACCTACGTCCGGCGCCTCCGATCGGTCCCCACCACTATTCCCCCACTCACCCACCCGGCCGGGGTGGCGGAGACTGCCCCTGAGCGATCGGAGGCGGTCGCTGCCTACCTCGCGTCCACGTTTGCCTCCGCTGACCCCCCCACCCTCTCCTCCGAGTCTTCGGACGACGGGGACACACCCCCCCCCCCTCGCACATCACGTCACTCTGCCCGTTCTTCCGGACTCTCTGCCATTCCCTCTCGCCACGCCATCGGAGGTGCGCACACTCCTCCTCCGTCTCAAGCCCCCTTCTGCCCCCGGTTCCGACTCTCTGCCTGCACCCGTCCTCCGTGCTCTTCCTCGGAAGGCGACGGTCTTCCTTACCCGCATCATCAACGCGATGTTCCTTCTCTGTCATTTCCCCACCCCTTGGAAAGTGGCCATTGTCTCACCCATACCCAAACCCGGGAAGCCCCCTTCCCTACCATCATCGTACCGCCCCATTTCTCTTCTACCCATCATCTCTAAGGTCGCAGAGCGGACCATTCTCACACGCCTTCTCCTTCACGTCAACCTCTTGCATCTTCTCCCCCATCACCAGTTCGGTTTCCGCAAACGTCACTCCACCTCCCACGCCATCGCCCGTGTGGAGGTGCTGGCTGTCCAAGGTTTCGCACGGCGCCAACACACGGGCATGGTGCTTCTGGACCTTGCCCGGGCATTTGATTCCGTGCCCCATTCACAACTCATTCACCGTCTCTCCGCCACCGACCTTCCACCTCATCTCATACGCCTCATCTGCTCGTTCCTGGGGGGTCGTACCTTCCGGGTTCGGGTGGAGGGCGAACTCTCCGACCCCCGTCACATCATGGCCGGCGTCCCCCAGGGCGCCATCCTTTCACCCCTTCTCTTCACCCTTCACATCGCCGACCTGCAACCACCACCTGGCACTCACCTGGTTCAGTACGCCGATGACACTTGCCTCCTCGCTTCCTCCGTCTCCGAGCGAATGCTCGGCGACCGCCTGAGCCGCGGGCTCACATCACTCTCTACTCAGTTCCTCGCGCACGGCATCGGGCTGAACTGCTCGAAGACCCAATCCATTCTCTTCTCACGCATCCACCCACGCCAGGACCACCCCCCACGAGTTTCCAGCACTGCCATCCCCTGGTCACCCGAGGTCCGCTATCTGGGGGTGACCCTGGACAGTACCTTCACTTTCATCCCGCACCTTGCTTCCATGAAGACTCAATCCAGGGCGGTCTTGGCGCAGCTGGCACCGATACTGCGACCCTCATCTGGCACCCCCCTCCCGGTTCGCATCACCGCATTTCATTCCTACGTCATCCCACGCTTCACCTACGCATCCCCCGTGTGGGTTCATTCATCCCGTTTCAACCTTCGCCCCATTACCCGCACCTACTTCCTGGGGATTCGTCTCCTTCTCGGACTCCCCCGCGCCACCTCCAGGCTGACTCTCCTGGCAGACTCCGGCCTGCCCCACCTTCACCCTCTCCTTCGCTCCATGACAACTTACTTCCTACGCCGATGCCGACGCAGCGACAACCCCCTCATCCTTCAACTTGCGGAGCCGCTGCCTCCTGCACCCCACCCACGACGACCGCTCTTTTCGACTGACCACTTACGCGACGACTCCGACGACGACGCTGACGACGTCCCGGCGGCCGGTGGGCCCGGTAGATGACGGCGTAGACCTCCACGTCCACCGGTAGCCTCCGCGGACCCGCCACCATAGTTCACCATCTACATCGCCACTCCGTCTTCTTCCCATCGTCATCAGCATCGCCGTTTTCTCCGCGCGGCCTCCATCAGCTGCGCGGCTCCTGGATCAGCATCTCTTCACCCCCAGCAGTCCCTCACCCCCCCTCCACCCAACAAGTAGCCGGGACCTTCAAGAACCTCCGTGTTGGCGGGGTCCAGCATCGTCATGTTCTTCGTCTTTGTGTTTATGTTCTGTACAGTGTTCTTGTCCACTGCCTTGTATGTATCTTTATGTATTAAATGATGTTTTTGTGTGTGGGCCCCTAGGGGCCCCACTTATAAAAAAAAAAAAAAAAAAAAAAAAAAAAAAAAAAAAAAAAAAAAAACTAAAGATTTCCGTGGAGGGGAACATTTGATGAGTCTTTAAACAATTTTTTGTTGTGCCCAGTGTTTACACACTGGGCCGGTTACCGTTAAACCACTGGGCCCGGGGGTGAGGCGGGGAGGGGGAAATCTGAAAAATCGAATTGGACAAGTATCGTTCATGGGAATTTTTTTTTTCTTTTTTCAACTATTACCATGCACAATTACGTACCTTCCTTCCGCACTTTCAAGACGGTGGGGTTGTTCGCCAAGGCACCGTAAACTTGAGACCTACGAATGCATTACATACCATACACAGATGAAAAAAAAAAAAAAAATTACACTTCACTGTACATAATTCTTAACACTACTTCACAACTACTAAGTTGAAATTTTTTCACCGGGACAGCGCGAACGCAGTCCCGACTACCAAAAATTACGCGCCCGAGTTACCCACATTTGGGGTAATCGCAGAGGTCAGCTCAACCGAAGTGCAAGGGAAGAGCCTCACCCTGGGGGAACCCCCTGCTTGATCAGGGTAGCCCCTACGCCAGGTAAGTATGCTGCGCAGTGTTTCGCTTTTCTATTTCACTTGGAGCTCGGACCACCTCATCAACGTGTTTTGAGGTTATGTACTTCTACCTCCGAAACAGCTCTTTCCCCAGACATAACACTCCCGTGCCAGTTCATCACACTACATGACAGTACACACCAACAATGCAAATACAATTTCTTCCTACAACTGCCCGTTTCTACTCGCACCTCGTTTCCTTTGTTTCTGTACCCACGGCGACGGTCGACCGCCGCGTGCATTTGGTTACCCCGTTTGCCGCGTGGCGGCACTTGGTTACACCGTTTGCCGCGTGGCGGCACTCGGGTCGTCGCGTCCGCCTCGGCAAAAAGGCGGGCACCACGGCACAGTCGAGAGGGGAACTTTTTTCCATTAGCAACATACCTAGGGTTTCACGAAATATCGAGTGCCGTGTCCCACGAGGCGATTTTCGGACGATTCGCGGCTTCAGGCTGCACGACCGTACGCTATTTTCACCATTAGTGGTGGTCCGCACATTTTTCCTATATAGTCCGGATTTTCAAAGTTTCAACCGTGCTCTGGTTTCCCTTCAAAGGCATCAAACTGTTCAGGGGAATTTTTTAAAAGCTTTTTGAAGCAAATCTGAGCACTTTTGGCCATTCACTAACTGGTTTCCTTTCAGCAATTTCAGCGAGCCGCCGAGACCTGCTGCTGCTAGTTCCTGAGTCGACCACCAGGAGTGCTCTTGTGTAGATCTAGTTCTTAGATCCTAGGTCTTCTTCTTGTGAGTGCTGTGCGCCACCGAGTCGCGGCCTATTGGGGCGGCTGAGGGGGGAGTTTGGAATGGACTCCCTCCCGATGAAGCCAAACCAGGGCGGGGGCGACCTCGGTCAGAGGCCATCGGCCGAGGCCACTTCTTGTGACTCCCGGCAACCAAGTTGTAGCCTATTGGGGAGGCCGAGGGGAGAGTTTGGAATGGACTCTCTCCCGATGACGCCGAACCAGGGCGGGGACGACTTTGGTCCGAGGCCCTCGGCCGAGGCCGGTTCTGGCGATGAGATGACTACTGACAATCGGCCACCCCAGCCACGACAATACTGTGGACCGCATCGCCAGCGCTTGGAGACCATGCAAGTCGGGTCTGGGGAGGCGGGCGCTGCTGGGGTCGGGGGGGTGGCTCCGCCTCCCTCCCCCGCGCCAGCCGGGCTGCGCACCCAGACTGTTTGCATTAAGGTCAGCGAGACGAAACATCTTCACGGCCTGGACGTCTCCACCATCCTCGCTCTGCCTACGACTACCTCTGCTCCAACACCACCAACTGTGACTACTACTACCACCACGGCCTGCATCACTTCACCGATCATGTCTCCTGCGCCTTCTCTTCCGCTGTTGCCGACCGACTCACCGCCTGCCGCCGTTCCTCCTGCTGCGACTGCTACTCCCATGGACACCGGCTTCATCGTTCCCACGAAGACCGTCAAGCGCGCCCACCCCGACCAGCACTCCTCCGACGATGCCGTCCCTACCAGCAACCGCTACGACAGTCTCCTCAGTCTACCGGATACCGACACCGACGACGGCGCTGGGGCTGCCTCCTCGGACCGACCCTTGACTGCCAAGCCCCGCCGCAAGCAGCATGCTAAGCGGCACCGGCCCGACACGCAACCTCCTCCTGTGCCCTTCACCACTCTCCCGGGCCCCTCTTCGACGAGTCCCAGCTCATCTCGTGCTCCACCCCGCCCTCCAGCCTCGCAGCCTCGTGCCTCCTCCTCGGCGGCGCCTCGCCCGCCTACCTCCACTCCTCGCACGCCTCGCATGCCTCCGATCGCCTGCCTTCTCACGCCCACAGCCGGCCCCTTCGCCACTGCACAACGTTTTCAGTCTCTCCTCTCCGGTCCTCTCTCTGTCACCTCCGTCAATGACCGCACCTCCTTTTATACCAGCAACCCTCAGGACCACCAGCTCCTATTTGACGAACTCCAACGCCTCGGATATAAACCCTACACCCATCTCCGCCCCGACGAGCGTGCCGATCGAGTTGTGATCAAGAAACTCCCTCTCTCCACGACGGCTGACGAGGTCACCCAGTCCCTGCTCGACCTGCACCTACCTGTGGCATCTGTGGTGGCCATGCGCACCTCTCCTACTTCAACGACCCGGCCTTTCCTGGTCACTACATCCGGTCTGGGTGAGGCAGCCCCCTTCCTGAAGTTGAAGACATTGGGCTGCTGGGTGGTGGCAGTTGAGAAATACCGCGGCTCGGGGCGCGTACCTCAGTGCTACCGCTGCCAGCGGCCTGGACACCCGTCCTCCCGATGCCACCGGGACCTCGCCTGTTTCAAGTGCGCTGGGCCCCACTGGTCTCGGGACTGCACCTCGACTACCCGACGCTGCACGCTTTGTGACGGGGCCCACTTCGCTACTTCCACTGACTGTCGCGTGATTCAGGCTTACCTGCGCCGACACCCTCAACGACTCACTGACGCCACGACGACTGCCGTGGGGACCGGGCCCTCTGTCCCGCCCCTGTCCGATCCCAAGACGTTTCCTGCTCTCTCCACCAATGCTTGGGCACGCCCTCCCCCCGTTGTACCGGTTGTTCCCCCCTCTGCCACCTCGCACCCTCCTCCTTCCGCTCCTTCTTCTGACTCTCGACCGCTTGCCTCCGACTCAGACTGCTCGTCGCTTTCATCCCTCATTCACGACTTCATTTCATTCATCCGACAGTACCTCCCGCTCATCCGGTCTGTCCTGACGGCACTCTCCCGAGCCCGCACCTCCACCGAGAAGTTCGAAGTGCTCCTCCAGGCCCTTCTGAATTTCTTCGATGGATCCCGCCCCTCCCCTTAGTGTCCTCATCTGGAACGTCTTTTCCCTCCTCCCTAAGCTCCACGACCTTTTGCACCTGCTCCACGAGCGATCGCCCGACGTCGTGTTCCTTTCTGAGACCTGGCTCTCCCCCTCTGCCCCCGTCCTGGTCCCCGGGTATGCGGTCCACCGTGCCGATCGCGATGGTCGGGGCGGGGGGGTGGCGTTACTCGTCCGCAACACCATTTCACATCATCGCCGTCGCATCCCTTCTTCCCCCGCGGCCGAGGCGGTTGCTGTGCGCTTGCACGGCCTCCCGTACTCCCTGACCTTGGTATCCTTGTACCTCCCCCCTCAGTACGCCTTTCCCACGGCCGACGTTGTCGCCCTCGGTCGGCTCGACGCCCACGTCGTGCTGGCCGGGGACTTCAACGCCACCCATCCCTTCTGGGGCTGTGCCGCCGCGAACCGGCGGGGCAGCTCCCTCCGGCAACTCCTTCGGCGTACTCCTCTCTCTCTTTATGCCCCTCCGACCCCGACATTTTTTCCGGCCCAGCTCAACCGGCAACCCAGCATCATCGACTTTGCACTGTCCACGCCCCTCCCCATTCTCTCGGATCTCACCACCATCACCTCCGGCACCTCCGACCACTTGCCTGTTCTTGCCACACTTCACTTTCACCCCCGTTCTAACCCCCACCTCCCCCGCTTCGATTTTCCCAAGGCCGACTGGGGCGGTTTTCAGCGTTCCCTCTCCGCTGCCATAGACCTGTCTGTTCCGTTCGATACCCCTGCCCGCCTTGACGCCAACGTTCTCTCGCTGACCGACGCCATTTCCGCGGCCGCCTCTGCCAACATACCTCTGGTTCCCCCCCGTCCCCTTGTCGACCCATTTCCGCCTTACCTCCGGGACGCCTTGTCCTTGCGCAACCGCTTCCGCGTCCTCTGGCAGGCTAGTCGTTCCCTGCTGCACCGGCGGGTGTACCTGGTGCTGCGGGGGCGCTGCCGGCGATTGGTCGCGGAGTGGAGGGCCCGTCTGGAGACTCGGCGTCTCCAATCCCTCTCTGCTTGCTCCGGCTCCCTCTGGTCTCACGTCCGTCGTCTCCGCTCGGTTCCTACCACCATCCCCCCGTTGACCACCCCCACGGGTGTGGCGGAAACGGCCTCGGAGCGATCCGAGGCGGTGGCCGCCTACCTGGCGACCACCTTCGCATCCGCACCCGGCCCTTCCCTGTCCTCCGAGTCTTCGGACGACGAGGACGGGGCCCGCCTCCTGTCTCGCCACGTCACTTTGCCCCCCCTTCCGGCCACCTTCCCCCTGCCGCTCGTCACGCCTTCCGAGGTCCGCACCCTGCTCGCCCGCCTTCGGCCCCGTTCTGCTCCTGGCCACGACTCTCTGCCCTCCCCCGTGCTCCGTGCCCTACCTCGCAAGGCCCTTGTGTTTCTGACCCGTCTTTTCAACGCAATGTTCCTCCTCTGCCACTTCCCCACCCCCTGGAAAACCGCCGTCGTCTCACCCATCCCCAAACCTGGCAAGCCCCCGTCTCTCCCTTCATCTTTTCGGCCCATCTCGCTTCTTCCTATTCTGTCCAAGGTCGCGGAACGGGCGATCCACCGCCGTCTCCTCTTTCAAGTCACCACCCTGGACCTTCTACCCCGCCACCAGTTCGGTTTCCGCCCCCGCCACTCGACGACCCACGCCATTGCCCGTGTGGAGCACCTGGTGGTCCAGGGATTCGCCAGGCGGCAACACACGGGCATGGTGCTTCTTGACCTCGCCCGTGCTTTCGATTCCGTTCCGCATGCCCAGCTCCTCCAGCGCCTCTCTGCCACCGACCTCTCATCTCATCTCATCCGCCTCCTCTGCTCCTTCCTGGAGGGTCGCACCTTCCGGGTTCGGGTGGAGGGGGTCCTCTCCGGCCCCCGCCCCATCTCCGCCGGCGTCCCCCAGGGCGCCATTCTCTCACCGCTACTTTTTACCCTCCACATCTCTGATCTCAAGCCCCCTCCCGGCACCTATCTTGTCCAGTACGCCGATGATACCTGTCTCCTGGCCTCTTCAGTTTCCGAGCGGCTGCTCTGCGACCGTCTCGGCCGCGGCCTCACTTCCCTCAACAATCAGTTCCTCGCGCATGGCATCGGGCTCAATCACTCTAAATCACGATCCATCCTCTTCTCCCGACTTCATCCACACCACGACCACCCGCCAGTCATCTCCACCGTAGCCATCCCCTGGTCGCCTCGCATCCGTTATCTGGGGGTCACCCTAGACAATACCTTTACTTTTCTGCCGCACCTCGACTCAATCCGCACCAAGTCCCGTGCCGTCATGGCTCAGCTGGCCACCATACTCAGACCGACATCCGGCACCCCTCTCGACGTTCGTGTGACTGCCTACCGTTCCTTTGTTCTTCCCCACTTCCTCTACGCGTGCCCGGCTTGGGTCCACTCCTCTCTGTACAACCTCCGTCCGATCACCCGGTCCTACTTTCTCGGTGCCCGCCTCCTGCTCGGTCTCCCTCGCGCCACCTTACGACAGACCCTCCTGGACCAGACTGGGCTCCCGCACTTACACGAGCTGCTCTGCAAGGTGACTAAGAAGTTTCTCCGCCACTGCCGGCGTTCTGACAACCCCCTGATCCGACTCCTTGCAGAGCCCCTGCCTGACGCCCCTCACCCCCGCCGACCGCTCTTTACCTACGATCATTTGAGACGCCCTGACCCTGATGACGTTGACGCTGGTGCAGTCGCGGCTGGTGGGCCCGGCAGCTGACGACGGTGATCACCACGTCCACGGTTGGCTCTGAGGAATGTTACCAGGCATCATCCCATCAAGATCTCTGCTCTCAGTGAACTACTGCCTAACATCGCCACTGCTCCGGACCGTCTTCATCTGCGGCCCGGCACCTTCTGCGCCCCGAGTCGCCCCCGGCAGCCCACAGAAGATTCGCCGCCCAACAAGCAGCTGGACCTCTAGGACGGTATCGTCGGAGGGGCCCCGTTTCGTCAGTGTTGAATAAAGATTGTCACCATTCGCCCTTGTGGCCATGTATTCGTGTTCTATGTTGTGTTTTATTTGTGTTCACCTGTATCCGCTTTTTATATTAAAGATGAATTTTTTGGTGGGTAACTCCCTTCAGTGGGAGTTCCCTTTGATTAAAAAAAAAAAAAAAAAAAAAAAAACTAAAGATTTCCGTGGAGGGGAACATTTGATGAGTCTTTAAACAATTTTTTGTTGTGCCCAGTGTTTACACACTGGGCCGGTTACCGTTAAACCACTGGGCCCGGGGGTGAGGCGGGGAGGGGGAAATCTGAAAAATCGAATTGGACAAGTATCGTTCATGGGAATTTTTTTTTTCTTTTTTCAACTATTACCATGCACAATTACGTACCTTCCTTCCGCACTTTCAAGACGGTGGGGTTGTTCGCCAAGGCACCGTAAACTTGAGACCTACGAATGCATTACATACCATACACAGATGAAAAAAAAAAAAAAAATTACACTTCACTGTACATAATTCTTAACACTACTTCACAACTACTAAGTTGAAATTTTTTCACCGGGACAGCGCGAACGCAGTCCCGACTACCAAAAATTACGCGCCCGAGTTACCCACATTTGGGGTAATCGCAGAGGTCAGCTCAACCGAAGTGCAAGGGAAGAGCCTCACCCTGGGGGAACCCCCTGCTTGATCAGGGTAGCCCCTACGCCAGGTAAGTATGCTGCGCAGTGTTTCGCTTTTCTATTTCACTTGGAGCTCGGACCACCTCATCAACGTGTTTTGAGGTTATGTACTTCTACCTCCGAAACAGCTCTTTCCCCAGACATAACACTCCCGTGCCAGTTCATCACACTACATGACAGTACACACCAACAATGCAAATACAATTTCTTCCTACAACTGCCCGTTTCTACTCGCACCTCGTTTCCTTTGTTTCTGTACCCACGGCGACGGTCGACCGCCGCGTGCATTTGGTTACCCCGTTTGCCGCGTGGCGGCACTTGGTTACACCGTTTGCCGCGTGGCGGCACTCGGGTCGTCGCGTCCGCCTCGGCAAAAAGGCGGGCACCACGGCACAGTCGAGAGGGGAACTTTTTTCCATTAGCAACATACCTAGGGTTTCACGAAATATCGAGTGCCGTGTCCCACGAGGCGATTTTCGGACGATTCGCGGCTTCAGGCTGCACGACCGTACGCTATTTTCACCATTAGTGGTGGTCCGCACATTTTTCCTATATAGTCCGGATTTTCAAAGTTTCAACCGTGCTCTGGTTTCCCTTCAAACGCATAAATCTTTCGCCTTTTACTAAAGATTTCCGTGGAGGGGAACATTTGATGAGTCTTTAAACAATTTTTTGTTGTGCCCAGTGTTTACACACTGGGCCGGTTACCGTTAAACCACTGGGCCCGGGGGTGAGGCGGGGAGGGGGAAATCTGAAAAATCGAATTGGACAAGTATCGTTCATGGGAATTTTTTTTTTCTTTTTTCAACTATTACCATGCACAATTACGTACCTTCCTTCCGCACTTTCAAGACGGTGGGGTTGTTCGCCAAGGCACCGTAAACTTGAGACCTACGAATGCATTACATACCATACACAGATGAAAAAAAAAAAAAAAATTACACTTCACTGTACATAATTCTTAACACTACTTCACAACTACTAAGTTGAAATTTTTTCACCGGGACAGCGCGAACGCAGTCCCGACTACCAAAAATTACGCGCCCGAGTTACCCACATTTGGGGTAATCGCAGAGGTCAGCTCAACCGAAGTGCAAGGGAAGAGCCTCACCCTGGGGGAACCCCCTGCTTGATCAGGGTAGCCCCTACGCCAGGTAAGTATGCTGCGCAGTGTTTCGCTTTTCTATTTCACTTGGAGCTCGGACCACCTCATCAACGTGTTTTGAGGTTATGTACTTCTACCTCCGAAACAGCTCTTTCCCCAGACATAACACTCCCGTGCCAGTTCATCACACTACATGACAGTACACACCAACAATGCAAATACAATTTCTTCCTACAACTGCCCGTTTCTACTCGCACCTCGTTTCCTTTGTTTCTGTACCCACGGCGACGGTCGACCGCCGCGTGCATTTGGTTACCCCGTTTGCCGCGTGGCGGCACTTGGTTACACCGTTTGCCGCGTGGCGGCACTCGGGTCGTCGCGTCCGCCTCGGCAAAAAGGCGGGCACCACGGCACAGTCGAGAGGGGAACTTTTTTCCATTAGCAACATACCTAGGGTTTCACGAAATATCGAGTGCCGTGTCCCACGAGGCGATTTTCGGACGATTCGCGGCTTCAGGCTGCACGACCGTACGCTATTTTCACCATTAGTGGTGGTCCGCACATTTTTCCTATATAGTCCGGATTTTCAAAGTTTCAACCGTGCTCTGGTTTCCCTTCAAACGCTCGTCCTGAAGCGTCTCCCACTCACCACTACCCCCGAGGAGGTGCACGCCGCCCTCCTCGACCTGGACCTACCCGTTGCTTCCGTCACTCCGCTCCGCGTCACCGACACCGCCACGACCCGTCCGTTCCTGGTTAATACTCACCACCTGGGGGAGGCAGCTCCCTTCCTGGCTCTACGCTCCCTGGGCTGCTGGGTGGTCTCCGTCGAACGCTATCGTGGCAGCGGGCGGGTCCCGCAGTGTTACCGGTGCCAGCAGGCCGGCCACCCATCCACACGCTGCGAGAGGCCGGTGGCCTGTTTCAAGTGTGCCGGGCCCCACCGGTCCCGCGAGTGCACTTCGACGACTCCGAAGTGCGTCAATTGCGGCGAGGCGCACTTCGCGACTTCCATGGACTGCCGGGTGAACCAGGCCTACCTCAGACGCCACCCCCCCCGACAACAGCCTGAGGCCACCCCGGCACCGCGACCGCGACCGCCAAACTTGACCGACGCTCGTGCCTTTCCCGCCGTCACCTCCAACGCCTGGACTCGGCGCGGTTCCGCCGCCGCCACCCTGTTCCCCTCCCGCGACGGGCCATCTCCATCTGCACCTCAGGACCCCTCATCTCACCGACCGGACGCTGACGACACTTCATTCACCGCGATCATACGTGACCTCATCCAGCTGTTTCGGCAGTACTTTCCCTTCATTCGCCGCACCCTGACCGCCCTGTCCCATGCCAAGTCCCCTTCGGAGAGATTCGAGGTGCTCCTCCAAGCGCTTCTGGGTCTCTTCGATGGATCCCCCGCCGCCCCTTAAGCTCCTAGTCTGGAACGCCTTTTCTTTGCTCCCTAAGCTTCTCGACTTCCTTCACCTCGTCGACGAGCACTCACCCGATGTCGTGTTCCTATCAGAGACCTGGCTGACCCCCGCTGTACCCCTCCGCGTCCCGGGATATGCCGTCCACCGCTCCGACCGTGATGGTCGGGGGGGTGGGGTGGCACTCCTGGTGCGCGACACCTTCACCCATCACCGCCGACACATTCCACCTTCACCCGCGACTGAGGCTGTGGCCGTGCGCCTGTTCGGACAGCCCTACTCCCTGACTCTAGTCTCCGTGTATCTCCCACCCCAATTTGCCTTCCCCTCTGCCGCCGTTGTCGCCCTCGGTCGGCTCGATGCCCATGTCGTGCTGGCCGGGGACTTCAACGCCACCCATCCCTACTGGGGCTGCGTCGCGGCCAACCGCCGAGGCAGCTCCCTCCGTCAGCTCCTCCGGCGTACTAACCTCTCCATCTGCGCCCCCGCCACCCCCACATTCTTCCCCGCTCAGCACCACCGTCATCCCAGTATCATCGACCTCGCCCTCACCACACCGCTCCCCATCATCTCTGGTCTCACCACGCTCACCGCCGGGGCCTCGGATCACCTGCCCGTCCTCGGCTCCCTTCACTTCTACCCCCATTCCAACCCGCACCTTCCCCGCTTCGACTTCCGCAACGCCGACTGGAATGGGTTCCAGACCACCCTCTCATCATCACTCGACCTCACCCTCCCCTTCGACACCCCCGACCGTCTCGACGCCAACGTCGTGTCATTCACCCGGGCCGTCTCTGCGGCCGCCTCCGCTCACATTCCGCTGGCCACTCCAAGTACCCGCATCACCCCCTTCCCGCCTTACCTGCGTGACGCCGTGGTCCTGCGCGACCGCTTCCGCGGCCTGTGGCAGGCCAACCGGTCCCCGTTGACACGGATGGTGTTCCTCCTGCTGCGGGGCCGGTGCCGCCGGATGGTCGCGGCGTGGAAGGCGCATTTGGAGACCCGGCGTCTCGGCTCCCTCGCCTCTGCATCCGGCTCTCTGTGGACCTACGTCCGGCGCCTCCGATCGGTCCCCACCACTATTCCCCCACTCACCCACCCGGCCGGGGTGGCGGAGACTGCCCCTGAGCGATCGGAGGCGGTCGCTGCCTACCTCGCGACCACGTTTGCCTCCGCTGACCCCCCCACCCTCTCCTCCGAGTCTTCGGACGACGGGGACACACCCCCCCCCCTCGCACATCACGTCACTCTGCCCGTTCTTCCGGACTCTCTGCCATTCCCTCTCGCCACGCCATCGGAGGTGCGCACACTCCTCCTCCGTCTCAAGCCCCCTT
The DNA here is from genome assembly GCF_032445375.1 of Bacillus rossius redtenbacheri. NCBI lineage: Eukaryota > Metazoa > Arthropoda > Insecta > Phasmatodea > Bacillidae > Bacillus > Bacillus rossius. Next base: position 51,493 of record NW_026962700.1, on the reverse strand, counting down.
CTGCCCCCGGTTCCGACTCTCTGCCTGCACCCGTCCTCCGTGCTCTTCCTCGGAAGGCGACGGTCTTCCTTACCCGCATCATCAACGCGATGTTCCTTCTCTGTCATTTCCCCACCCCTTGGAAAGTGGCCATTGTCTCACCCATACCCAAACCCGGGAAGCCCCCTTCCCTACCATCATCGTACCGCCCCATTTCTCTTCTACCCATCATCTCTAAGGTCGCAGAGCGGACCATTCTCACACGCCTTCTCCTTCACGTCAACCTCTTGCATCTTCTCCCCCATCACCAGTTCGGTTTCCGCAAACGTCACTCCACCTCCCACGCCATCGCCCGTGTGGAGGTGCTGGCTGTCCAAGGTTTCGCACGGCGCCAACACACGGGCATGGTGCTTCTGGACCTTGCCCGGGCATTTGATTCCGTGCCCCATTCACAACTCATTCACCGTCTCTCCGCCACCGACCTTCCACCTCATCTCATACGCCTCATCTGCTCGTTCCTGGGGGGTCGTACCTTCCGGGTTCGGGTGGAGGGCGAACTCTCCGACCCCCGTCACATCATGGCCGGCGTCCCCCAGGGCGCCATCCTTTCACCCCTTCTCTTCACCCTTCACATCGCCGACCTGCAACCACCACCTGGCACTCACCTGGTTCAGTACGCCGATGACACTTGCCTCCTCGCTTCCTCCGTCTCCGAGCGGATGCTCGGCGACCGCCTGAGCCGCGGGCTCACATCACTCTCTACTCAGTTCCTCGCGCACGGCATCGGGCTGAACTGCTCGAAGACCCAATCCATTCTCTTCTCACGCATCCACCCACGCCAGGACCACCCCCCACGAGTTTCCAGCACTGCCATCCCCTGGTCACCCGAGGTCCGCTATCTGGGGGTGACCCTGGACAGTACCTTCACTTTCATCCCGCACCTTGCTTCCATGAAGACTCAATCCAGGGCGGTCTTGGCGCAGCTGGCACCGATACTGCGACCCTCATCTGGCACCCCCCTCCCGGTTCGCATCACCGCATTTCATTCCTACGTCATCCCACGCTTCACCTACGCATCCCCCGTGTGGGTTCATTCATCCCGTTTCAACCTTCGCCCCATTACCCGCACCTACTTCCTGGGGATTCGTCTCCTTCTCGGACTCCCCCGCGCCACCTCCAGGCTGACTCTCCTGGCAGACTCCGGCCTGCCCCACCTTCACCCTCTCCTTCGCTCCATGACAACTTACTTCCTACGCCGATGCCGACGCAGCGACAACCCCCTCATCCTTCAACTTGCGGAGCCGCTGCCTCCTGCACCCCACCCACGACGACCGCTCTTTTCGACTGACCACTTACGCGACGACTCCGACGACGACGCTGACGACGTCCCGGCGGCCGGTGGGCCCGGTAGATGACGGCGTAGACCTCCACGTCCACCGGTAGCCTCCGCGGACCCGCCACCATAGTTCACCATCTACATCGCCACTCCGTCTTCTTCCCATCGTCATCAGCATCGCCGTTTTCTCCGCGCGGCCTCCATCAGCTGCGCGGCTCCTGGATCAGCATCTCTTCACCCCCAGCAGTCCCTCACCCCCCCTCCACCCAACAAGTAGCCGGGACCTTCAAGAACCTCCGTGTTGGCGGGGTCCAGCAGCATCGTCATGTTCTTCATCTTTGTGTTTATGTTCTGTACAGTGTTCTTGTCCACTGCCTTGTATGTATCTTTATGTATTAAATGATGTTTTTGTGTGTGGGCCCCTAGGGGCCCCACTTTATTAAAAAAAAAAAAAAAAAAAAAAAAAACTAAAGATTTCCGTGGAGGGGAACATTTGATGAGTCTTTAAACAATTTTTTGTTGTGCCCAGTGTTTACACACTGGGCCGGTTACCGTTAAACCACTGGGCCCGGGGGTGAGGCGGGGAGGGGGAAATCTGAAAAATCGAATTGGACAAGTATCGTTCATGGGAATTTTTTTTTTCTTTTTTCAACTATTACCATGCACAATTACGTACCTTCCTTCCGCACTTTCAAGACGGTGGGGTTGTTCGCCAAGGCACCGTAAACTTGAGACCTACGAATGCATTACATACCATACACAGATGAAAAAAAAAAAAAAAATTACACTTCACTGTACATAATTCTTAACACTACTTCACAACTACTAAGTTGAAATTTTTTCACCGGGACAGCGCGAACGCAGTCCCGACTACCAAAAATTACGCGCCCGAGTTACCCACATTTGGGGTAATCGCAGAGGTCAGCTCAACCGAAGTGCAAGGGAAGAGCCTCACCCTGGGGGAACCCCCTGCTTGATCAGGGTAGCCCCTACGCCAGGTAAGTATGCTGCGCAGTGTTTCGCTTTTCTATTTCACTTGGAGCTCGGACCACCTCATCAACGTGTTTTGAGGTTATGTACTTCTACCTCCGAAACAGCTCTTTCCCCAGACATAACACTCCCGTGCCAGTTCATCACACTACATGACAGTACACACCAACAATGCAAATACAATTTCTTCCTACAACTGCCCGTTTCTACTCGCACCTCGTTTCCTTTGTTTCTGTACCCACGGCGACGGTCGACCGCCGCGTGCATTTGGTTACCCCGTTTGCCGCGTGGCGGCACTTGGTTACACCGTTTGCCGCGTGGCGGCACTCGGGTCGTCGCGTCCGCCTCGGCAAAAAGGCGGGCACCACGGCACAGTCGAGAGGGGAACTTTTTTCCATTAGCAACATACCTAGGGTTTCACGAAATATCGAGTGCCGTGTCCCACGAGGCGATTTTCGGACGATTCGCGGCTTCAGGCTGCACGACCGTACGCTATTTTCACCATTAGTGGTGGTCCGCACATTTTTCCTATATAGTCCGGATTTTCAAAGTTTCAACCGTGCTCTGGTTTCCCTTCAAACGCATAAATCTTTCGCCTTTTACTAAAGATTTCCGTGGAGGGGAACATTTGATGAGTCTTTAAACAATTTTTTGTTGTGCCCAGTGTTTACACACTGGGCCGGTTACCGTTAAACCACTGGGCCCGGGGGTGAGGCGGGGAGGGGGAAATCTGAAAAATCGAATTGGACAAGTATCGTTCATGGGAATTTTTTTTTTCTTTTTTCAACTATTACCATGCACAATTACGTACCTTCCTTCCGCACTTTCAAGACGGTGGGGTTGTTCGCCAAGGCACCGTAAACTTGAGACCTACGAATGCATTACATACCATACACAGATGAAAAAAAAAAAAAAAATTACACTTCACTGTACATAATTCTTAACACTACTTCACAACTACTAAGTTGAAATTTTTTCACCGGGACAGCGCGAACGCAGTCCCGACTACCAAAAATTACGCGCCCGAGTTACCCACATTTGGGGTAATCGCAGAGGTCAGCTCAACCGAAGTGCAAGGGAAGAGCCTCACCCTGGGGGAACCCCCTGCTTGATCAGGGTAGCCCCTACGCCAGGTAAGTATGCTGCGCAGTGTTTCGCTTTTCTATTTCACTTGGAGCTCGGACCACCTCATCAACGTGTTTTGAGGTTATGTACTTCTACCTCCGAAACAGCTCTTTCCCCAGACATAACACTCCCGTGCCAGTTCATCACACTACATGACAGTACACACCAACAATGCAAATACAATTTCTTCCTACAACTGCCCGTTTCTACTCGCACCTCGTTTCCTTTGTTTCTGTACCCACGGCGACGGTCGACCGCCGCGTGCATTTGGTTACCCCGTTTGCCGCGTGGCGGCACTTGGTTACACCGTTTGCCGCGTGGCGGCACTCGGGTCGTCGCGTCCGCCTCGGCAAAAAGGCGGGCACCACGGCACAGTCGAGAGGGGAACTTTTTTCCATTAGCAACATACCTAGGGTTTCACGAAATATCGAGTGCCGTGTCCCACGAGGCGATTTTCGGACGATTCGCGGCTTCAGGCTGCACGACCGTACGCTATTTTCACCATTAGTGGTGGTCCGCACATTTTTCCTATATAGTCCGGATTTTCAAAGTTTCAACCGTGCTCTGGTTTCCCTTCAAAGGCATCAAACTGTTCAGGGGAATTTTTTAAAAGCTTTTTGAAGCAAATCTGAGCACTTTTGGCCATTCACTAACTGGTTTCCTTTCAGCAATTTCAGCGAGCCGCCGAGACCTGCTGCTGCTAGTTCCTGAGTCGACCACCAGGAGTGCTCTTGTGTAGATCTAGTTCTTAGATCCTAGATCTTCTTCTTGTGAGTGCTGTGCGCCACCGAGTCGCGGCCTATTGGGGCGGCTGAGGGGGGAGTTTGGAATGGACTCCCTCCCGATGAAGCCAAACCAGGGCGGGGGCGACCTCGGTCAGAGGCCATCGGCCGAGGCCACTTCTTGTGACTCCCGGCAACCAAGTTGTAGCCTATTGGGGAGGCCGAGGGGAGAGTTTGGAATGGACTCTCTCCCGATGACGCCGAACCAGGGCGGGGACGACTTTGGTCCGAGGCCCTCGGCCGAGGCCGGTTCTGGCGATGAGATGACTACTGACAATCGGCCACCCCAGCCACGACAATACTGTGGACCGCATCGCCAGCGCTTGGAGACCATGCAAGTCGGGTCTGGGGAGGCGGGCGCTGCTGGGGTCGGGGGGGTGGCTCCGCCTCCCTCCCCCGCGCCAGCCGGGCTGCGCACCCAGACTGTTTGCATTAAGGTCAGCGAGACGAAACATCTTCACGGCCTGGACGTCTCCACCATCCTCGCTCTGCCTACGACTACCTCTGCTCCAACACCACCAACTGTGACTACTACTACCACCACGGCCTGCATCACTTCACCGATCATGTCTCCTGCGCCTTCTCTTCCGCTGTTGCCGACCGACTCACCGCCTGCCGCCGTTCCTCCTGCTGCGACTGCTACTCCCATGGACACCGGCTTCATCGTTCCCACGAAGACCGTCAAGCGCGCCCACCCCGACCAGCACTCCTCCGACGATGCCGTCCCTACCAGCAACCGCTACGACAGTCTCCTCAGTCTACCGGATACCGACACCGACGACGGCGCTGGGGCTGCCTCCTCGGACCGACCCTTGACTGCCAAGCCCCGCCGCAAGCAGCATGCTAAGCGGCACCGGCCCGACACGCAACCTCCTCCTGTGCCCTTCACCACTCTCCCGGGCCCCTCTTCGACGAGTCCCAGCTCATCTCGTGCTCCACCCCGCCCTCCAGCCTCGCAGCCTCGTGCCTCCTCCTCGGCGGCGCCTCGCCCGCCTACCTCCACTCCTCGCACGCCTCGCATGCCTCCGATCGCCTGCCTTCTCACGCCCACAGCCGGCCCCTTCGCCACTGCACAACGTTTTCAGTCTCTCCTCTCCGGTCCTCTCTCTGTCACCTCCGTCAATGACCGCACCTCCTTTTATACCAGCAACCCTCAGGACCACCAGCTCCTATTTGACGAACTCCAACGCCTCGGATATAAACCCTACACCCATCTCCGCCCCGACGAGCGTGCCGATCGAGTTGTGATCAAGAAACTCCCTCTCTCCACGACGGCTGACGAGGTCACCCAGTCCCTGCTCGACCTGCACCTACCTGTGGCATCTGTGGTGGCCATGCGCACCTCTCCTACTTCAACGACCCGGCCTTTCCTGGTCACTACATCCGGTCTGGGTGAGGCAGCCCCCTTCCTGAAGTTGAAGACATTGGGCTGCTGGGTGGTGGCAGTTGAGAAATACCGCGGCTCGGGGCGCGTACCTCAGTGCTACCGCTGCCAGCGGCCTGGACACCCGTCCTCCCGATGCCACCGGGACCTCGCCTGTTTCAAGTGCGCTGGGCCCCACTGGTCTCGGGACTGCACCTCGACTACCCGACGCTGCACGCTTTGTGACGGGGCCCACTTCGCTACTTCCACTGACTGTCGCGTGATTCAGGCTTACCTGCGCCGACACCCTCAACGACTCACTGACGCCACGACGACTGCCGTGGGGACCGGGCCCTCTGTCCCGTCCCTGTCCGATCCCAAGACGTTTCCTGCTCTCTCCACCAATGCTTGGGCACGCCCTCCCCCCGTTGTACCGGTTGTTCCCCCCTCTGCCACCTCGCACCCTCCTCCTTCCGCTCCTTCTTCTGACTCTCGACCGCTTGCCTCCGACTCAGACTGCTCGTCGCTTTCATCCCTCATTCACGACTTCATTTCATTCATCCGACAGTACCTCCCGCTCATCCGGTCTGTCCTGACGGCACTCTCCCGAGCCCGCACCTCCACCGAGAAGTTCGAAGTGCTCCTCCAGGCCCTTCTGAATTTCTTCGATGGATCCCGCCCCTCCCCTTAGTGTCCTCATCTGGAACGTCTTTTCCCTCCTCCCTAGGCTCCACGACCTTTTGCACCTGCTCCACGAGCGATCGCCCGACGTCGTGTTCCTTTCTGAGACCTGGCTCTCCCCCTCTGCCCCCGTCCTGGTCCCCGGGTATGCGGTCCACCGTGCCGATCGCGATGGTCGGGGCGGGGGGGTGGCGTTACTCGTCCGCAACACCATTTCACATCATCGCCGTCGCATCCCTTCTTCCCCCGCGGCCGAGGCGGTTGCTGTGCGCTTGCACGGCCTCCCGTACTCCCTGACCTTGGTATCCTTGTACCTCCCCCCTCAGTACGCCTTTCCCACGGCCGACGTTGTCGCCCTCGGTCGGCTCGACGCCCACGTCGTGCTGGCCGGGGACTTCAACGCCACCCATCCCTTCTGGGGCTGTGCCGCCGCGAACCGGCGGGGCAGCTCCCTCCGGCAACTCCTTCGGCGTACTCCTCTCTCTCTTTATGCCCCTCCGACCCCGACATTTTTTCCGGCCCAGCTCAACCGGCAACCCAGCATCATCGACTTTGCACTGTCCACGCCCCTCCCCATTCTCTCGGATCTCACCACCATCACCTCCGGCACCTCCGACCACTTGCCTGTTCTTGCCACACTTCACTTTCACCCCCGTTCTAACCCCCACCTCCCCCGCTTCGATTTTCCCAAGGCCGACTGGGGCGGTTTTCAGCGTTCCCTCTCCGCTGCCATAGACCTGTCTGTTCCGTTCGATACCCCTGCCCGCCTTGACGCCAACGTTCTCTCGCTGACCGACGCCATTTCCGCGGCCGCCTCTGCCAACATACCTCTGGTTCCCCCCCGTCCCCTTGTCGACCCATTTCCGCCTTACCTCCGGGACGCCTTGTCCTTGCGCAACCGCTTCCGCGTCCTCTGGCAGGCTAGTCGTTCCCTGCTGCACCGGCGGGTGTACCTGGTGCTGCGGGGGCGCTGCCGGCGATTGGTCGCGGAGTGGAGGGCCCGTCTGGAGACTCGGCGTCTCCAATCCCTCTCTGCTTGCTCCGGCTCCCTCTGGTCTCACGTCCGTCGTCTCCGCTCGGTTCCTACCACCATCCCCCCGTTGACCACCCCCACGGGTGTGGCGGAAACGGCCTCGGAGCGATCCGAGGCGGTGGCCGCCTACCTGGCGACCACCTTCGCATCCGCACCCGGCCCTTCCCTGTCCTCCGAGTCTTCGGACGACGAGGACGGGGCCCGCCTCCTGTCTCGCCACGTCACTTTGCCCCCCCTTCCGGCCACCTTCCCCCTGCCGCTCGTCACGCCTTCCGAGGTCCGCACCCTGCTCGCCCGCCTTCGGCCCCGTTCTGCTCCTGGCCACGACTCTCTGCCCTCCCCCGTGCTCCGTGCCCTACCTCGCAAGGCCCTTGTGTTTCTGACCCGTCTTTTCAACGCAATGTTCCTCCTCTGCCACTTCCCCACCCCCTGGAAAACCGCCGTCGTCTCACCCATCCCCAAACCTGGCAAGCCCCCGTCTCTCCCTTCATCTTTTCGGCCCATCTCGCTTCTTCCTATTCTGTCCAAGGTCGCGGAACGGGCGATCCACCGCCGTCTCCTCTTTCAAGTCACCACCCTGGACCTTCTACCCCGCCACCAGTTCGGTTTCCGCCCCCGCCACTCGACGACCCACGCCATTGCCCGTGTGGAGCACCTGGTGGTCCAGGGATTCGCCAGGCGGCAACACACGGGCATGGTGCTTCTTGACCTCGCCCGTGCTTTCGATTCCGTTCCGCATGCCCAGCTCCTCCAGCGCCTCTCTGCCACCGACCTCTCATCTCATCTCATCCGCCTCCTCTGCTCCTTCCTGGAGGGTCGCACCTTCCGGGTTCGGGTGGAGGGGGTCCTCTCCGGCCCCCGCCCCATCTCCGCCGGCGTCCCCCAGGGCGCCATTCTCTCACCGCTACTTTTTACCCTCCACATCTCTGATCTCAAGCCCCCTCCCGGCACCTATCTTGTCCAGTACGCCGATGATACCTGTCTCCTGGCCTCTTCAGTTTCCGAGCGGCTGCTCTGCGACCGTCTCGGCCGCGGCCTCACTTCCCTCAACAATCAGTTCCTCGCGCATGGCATCGGGCTCAATCACTCTAAATCACGATCCATCCTCTTCTCCCGACTTCATCCACACCACGACCACCCGCCAGTCATCTCCACCGTAGCCATCCCCTGGTCGCCTCGCATCCGTTATCTGGGGGTCACCCTAGACAATACCTTTACTTTTCTGCCGCACCTCGACTCAATCCGCACCAAGTCCCGTGCCGTCATGGCTCAGCTGGCCACCATACTCAGACCGACATCCGGCACCCCTCTCGACGTTCGTGTGACTGCCTACCGTTCCTTTGTTCTTCCCCACTTCCTCTACGCGTGCCCGGCTTGGGTCCACTCCTCTCTGTACAACCTCCGTCCGATCACCCGGTCCTACTTTCTCGGTGCCCGCCTCCTGCTCGGTCTCCCTCGCGCCACCTTACGACAGACCCTCCTGGACCAGACTGGGCTCCCGCACTTACACGGGCTGCTCTGCAAGGTGACTAAGAAGTTTCTCCGCCACTGCCGGCGTTCTGACAACCCCCTGATCCGACTCCTTGCAGAGCCCCTGCCTGACGCCCCTCACCCCCGCCGACCGCTCTTTACCTACGATCATTTGAGACGCCCTGACCCTGATGACGTTGACGCTGGTGCAGTCGCGGCTGGTGGGCCCGGCAGCTGACGACGGTGATCACCACGTCCACGGTTGGCTCTGAGGAATGTTACCAGGCATCATCCCATCAAGATCTCTGCTCTCAGTGAACTACTGCCTAACATCGCCACTGCTCCGGACCGTCTTCATCTGCGGCCCGGCACCTTCTGCGCCCCGAGTCGCCCCCGGCAGCCCACAGAAGATTCGCCGCCCAACAAGCAGCTGGACCTCTAGGACGGTATCGTCGGAGGGGCCCCGTTTCGTCAGTGTTGAATAAAGATTGTCACCATTCGCCCTTGTGGCCATGTATTCGTGTTCTATGTTGTGTTTTATTTGTGTTCACCTGTATCCGCTTTTTATATTAAAGATGAATTTTTTGGTGGGTAACTCCCTTCAGTGGGAGTTCCCTTTGTAAAAAAAAAAAAAAAAAAAAAAAAAAAAAAAAAAAAAAAACTAAAGATTTCCGTGGAGGGGAACATTTGATGAGTCTTTAAACAATTTTTTGTTGTGCCCAGTGTTTACACACTGGGCCGGTTACCGTTAAACCACTGGGCCCGGGGGTGAGGCGGGGAGGGGGAAATCTGAAAAATCGAATTGGACAAGTATCGTTCATGGGAATTTTTTTTTTCTTTTTTCAACTATTACCATGCACAATTACGTACCTTCCTTCCGCACTTTCAAGACGGTGGGGTTGTTCGCCAAGGCACCGTAAACTTGAGACCTACGAATGCATTACATACCATACACAGATGAAAAAAAAAAAAAAAATTACACTTCACTGTACATAATTCTTAACACTACTTCACAACTACTAAGTTGAAATTTTTTCACCGGGACAGCGCGAACGCAGTCCCGACTACCAAAAATTACGCGCCCGAGTTACCCACATTTGGGGTAATCGCAGAGGTCAGCTCAACCGAAGTGCAAGGGAAGAGCCTCACCCTGGGGGAACCCCCTGCTTGATCAGGGTAGCCCCTACGCCAGGTAAGTATGCTGCGCAGTGTTTCGCTTTTCTATTTCACTTGGAGCTCGGACCACCTCATCAACGTGTTTTGAGGTTATGTACTTCTACCTCCGAAACAGCTCTTTCCCCAGACATAACACTCCCGTGCCAGTTCATCACACTACATGACAGTACACACCAACAATGCAAATACAATTTCTTCCTACAACTGCCCGTTTCTACTCGCACCTCGTTTCCTTTGTTTCTGTACCCACGGCGACGGTCGACCGCCGCGTGCATTTGGTTACCCCGTTTGCCGCGTGGCGGCACTTGGTTACACCGTTTGCCGCGTGGCGGCACTCGGGTCGTCGCGTCCGCCTCGGCAAAAAGGCGGGCACCACGGCACAGTCGAGAGGGGAACTTTTTTCCATTAGCAACATACCTAGGGTTTCACGAAATATCGAGTGCCGTGTCCCACGAGGCGATTTTCGGACGATTCGCGGCTTCAGGCTGCACGACCGTACGCTATTTTCACCATTAGTGGTGGTCCGCACATTTTTCCTATATAGTCCGGATTTTCAAAGTTTCAACCGTGCTCTGGTTTCCCTTCAAACGCATAAATCTTTCGCCTTTTACTAAAGATTTCCGTGGAGGGGAACATTTGATGAGTCTTTAAACAATTTTTTGTTGTGCCCAGTGTTTACACACTGGGCCGGTTACCGTTAAACCACTGGGCCCGGGGGTGAGGCGGGGAGGGGGAAATCTGAAAAATCGAATTGGACAAGTATCGTTCATGGGAATTTTTTTTTTCTTTTTTCAACTATTACCATGCACAATTACGTACCTTCCTTCCGCACTTTCAAGACGGTGGGGTTGTTCGCCAAGGCACCGTAAACTTGAGACCTACGAATGCATTACATACCATACACAGATGAAAAAAAAAAAAAAAATTACACTTCACTGTACATAATTCTTAACACTACTTCACAACTACTAAGTTGAAATTTTTTCACCGGGACAGCGCGAACGCAGTCCCGACTACCAAAAATTACGCGCCCGAGTTACCCACATTTGGGGTAATCGCAGAGGTCAGCTCAACCGAAGTGCAAGGGAAGAGCCTCACCCTGGGGGAACCCCCTGCTTGATCAGGGTAGCCCCTACGCCAGGTAAGTATGCTGCGCAGTGTTTCGCTTTTCTATTTCACTTGGAGCTCGGACCACCTCATCAACGTGTTTTGAGGTTATGTACTTCTACCTCCGAAACAGCTCTTTCCCCAGACATAACACTCCCGTGCCAGTTCATCACACTACATGACAGTACACACCAACAATGCAAATACAATTTCTTCCTACAACTGCCCGTTTCTACTCGCACCTCGTTTCCTTTGTTTCTGTACCCACGGCGACGGTCGACCGCCGCGTGCATTTGGTTACCCCGTTTGCCGCGTGGCGGCACTTGGTTACACCGTTTGCCGCGTGGCGGCACTCGGGTCGTCGCGTCCGCCTCGGCAAAAAGGCGGGCACCACGGCACAGTCGAGAGGGGAACTTTTTTCCATTAGCAACATACCTAGGGTTTCACGAAATATCGAGTGCCGTGTCCCACGAGGCGATTTTCGGACGATTCGCGGCTTCAGGCTGCACGACCGTACGCTATTTTCACCATTAGTGGTGGTCCGCACATTTTTCCTATATAGTCCGGATTTTCAAAGTTTCAACCGTGCTCTGGTTTCCCTTCAAACGCATAAATCTTTCGCCTTTTACTAAAGATTTCCGTGGAGGGGAACATTTGATGAGTCTTTAAACAATTTTTTGTTGTGCCCAGTGTTTACACACTGGGCCGGTTACCGTTAAACCACTGGGCCCGGGGGTGAGGCGGGGAGGGGGAAATCTGAAAAATCGAATTGGACAAGTATCGTTCATGGGAATTTTTTTTTTCTTTTTTCAACTATTACCATGCACAATTACGTACCTTCCTTCCGCACTTTCAAGACGGTGGGGTTGTTCGCCAAGGCACCGTAAACTTGAGACCTACGAATGCATTACATACCATACACAGATGAAAAAAAAAAAAAAAATTACACTTCACTGTACATAATTCTTAACACTACTTCACAACTACTAAGTTGAAATTTTTTCACCGGGACAGCGCGAACGCAGTCCCGACTACCAAAAATTACGCGCCCGAGTTACCCACATTTGGGGTAATCGCAGAGGTCAGCTCAACCGAAGTGCAAGGGAAGAGCCTCACCCTGGGGGAACCCCCTGCTTGATCAGGGTAGCCCCTACGCCAGGTAAGTATGCTGCGCAGTGTTTCGCTTTTCTATTTCACTTGGAGCTCGGACCACCTCATCAACGTGTTTTGAGGTTATGTACTTCTACCTCCGAAACAGCTCTTTCCCCAGACATAACACTCCCGTGCCAGTTCATCACACTACATGACAGTACACACCAACAATGCAAATACAATTTCTTCCTACAACTGCCCGTTTCTACTCGCACCTCGTTTCCTTTGTTTCTGTACCCACGGCGACGGTCGACCGCCGCGTGCATTTGGTTACCCCGTTTGCCGCGTGGCGGCACTTGGTTACACCGTTTGCCGCGTGGCGGCACTCGGGTCGTCGCGTCCGCCTCGGCAAAAAGGCGGGCACCACGGCACAGTCGAGAGGGGAACTTTTTTCCATTAGCAACATACCTAGGGTTTCACGAAATATCGAGTGCCGTGTCCCACGAGGCGATTTTCGGACGATTCGCGGCTTCAGGCTGCACGACCGTACGCTATTTTCACCATTAGTGGTGGTCCGCACATTTTTCCTATATAGTCCGGATTTTCAAAGTTTCAACCGTGCTCTGGTTTCCCTTCAAACTGCTCTTAGGTGCTACTCTGAGTGGTTTGCAGGGATTTCCTTAGTTAATTCGAGTTTTCCTCGCGTGCTTTTATAATCCGACCAGTCGTTTCTGGTGCGAAGACTTGCTGCTGGGTGCATATCCGGATCTGGTAACTCTCAGCAGCAAGCAACAGGGTCCCCCCCTGGGCATTGCTGGGGGGACTCTGCAGAAATAAATTCAACCCTCGGGTTCCACTAATTATTATTTTCTTTTTATTTACAAGTTCTACTCAGCATCACTCCTATTATATTCACTCCATCTTCTTCCACCTTTAACTGACTGCTGACTGCTGCTGCTGCTTCCTGGGGCTGTCACCAGGTGGCCGAGAAGAGTAGTTCCTCCCGGGTGTGGCTCTTGGCCTGCCGACTTGATTGTTTCTCGTCGGCATGGCCGAGGGGGGGTCCGGGGAGGACCCGCCCCTGGGGGACTCCGACTTTGAGGGCCGACTCCAACCGCCATTGAGGGACTACACCAGGCCTCCTGGTGGCCACCGAGACCGGACGGGTGCCTCGGGCGATGCTGGAACAGAGGGATGCTCGCCGCCCCCCACCCCCAGCCGGACCGGGATCCGCACCCAGGAGCGCTGCACGAAGGTGTCGGAGTCCAGGCATCTCCAGATGGTGCCACCTGGCTTCTGCTCCGACACCCCCTTCACCCCGGACGTCACCATGGCAGCAACCCTCACCACCACGACCACCACCATGACGACCACGACAGTTTGCACTTTCACCCCCTCTGCTTCTCACCCCATCTCCTCACCATTCTCAGCGCCTTCCCCCTCACTGCCACTCATCCCTGTCGAGCCTGCGGCCCCCCGGGACGTGCCGATGGACACCGGCTTCAGCCTCCCCCGCCGGACGGTGAAGCGGCCGAGGATGGGGCGCGCCGAGGACCGCACCTCCATCTCCAACCGGTTTGGCGCCCTCGAGCTCGACTCCGCCGGCGAGGAGGGGACCTCGTCCCGGGACTCGTCACCTGCACCATCCACGTCATCCCGCATCTCACACCTCACCCGCCGCACCACCCCCCGACCGACTACGACCGCCGCGACTCAGCCATCGACCTCCGCTGCTCGTCAGCCGTCGCCTCGACCATCCACCTCCGCATCTGCACCTGGACCCCGCACCCGGCCTCCCACCCAACCTGCTGCCGCCCCCGCATCTGCCTCCGCCGCCGCCACCGTCAAGCCTACCCGCATGCCGCCCATCGGCTGCCGCCTCCCCATCACCACCAGCCCCTTCACCCTGGCCCAATCGTTTCAGTCGCTCCTTTCTGGCAAGCTATCCATCACCTCCGTCGACGGCCGCACCTCCTTTTACACTTCTAACGCCGCTGATCACACCTTCCTATACAACCACCTCACCCAGCTCGGCCATCAGCCTTTCACGCACCTGCGACAGGACGAGAAGGGGGACCGACTCGTCCTGAAGCGTCTCCCACTCACCACTACCCCCGAGGAGGTGCACGCCGCCCTCCTCGACCTGGACCTACCCGTTGCTTCCGTCACTCCGCTCCGCGTCACCGACACCGCCACGACCCGTCCGTTCCTGGTTAATACTCACCACCTGGGGGAGGCAGCTCCCTTCCTGGCTCTACGCTCCCTGGGCTGCTGGGTGGTCTCCGTCGAACGCTATCGTGGCGGCGGGCGGGTCCCGCAGTGTTACCGGTGCCAGCAGGCCGGCCACCCATCCACACGCTGCGAGAGGCCGGTGGCCTGTTTCAAGTGTGCCGGGCCCCACCGGTCCCGCGAGTGCACATCGACGACTCCGAAGTGCGTCAATTGCGGCGAGGCGCACTTCGCGACTTCCATGGACTGCCGGGTGAACCAGGCCTACCTCAGACGCCACCCCCCCCGACAACAGCCTGAGGCCACCCCGGCACCGCGACCGCGGCCGCCAAACTTGACCGACGCTCGTGCCTTTCCCGCCGTCACCTCCAACGCCTGGACTCGGCGCGGTTCCGCCGCCGCCACCCTGTTCCCCTCCCGCGACGGGCCATCTCCATCTGCACCTCAGGACCCCTCATCTCACCGACCGGACGCTGACGACACTTCATTCACCACGATCATACGTGACCTCATCCAGCTGTTTCGGCAGTACTTTCCCTTCATTCGCCGCACCCTGACCGCCCTGTCCCATGCCAAGTCCCCTTCGGAGAGATTCGAGGTGCTCCTCCAAGCGCTTCTGGGTCTCTTCGATGGATCCCCCGCCGCCCCTTAAGCTCCTAGTCTGGAACGCCTTTTCTTTGCTCCCTAAGCTTCTCGACTTCCTTCACCTCGTCGACGAGCACTCACCCGATGTCGTGTTCCTATCAGAGACCTGGCTGACCCCCGCTGTACCCCTCCGCGTCCCGGGATATGCCGTCCACCGCTCCGACCGTGATGGTCGGGGGGGTGGGGTGGCACTCCTGGTGCGCGACACCTTCACCCATCACCGCCGACACATTCCACCTTCACCCGCGACTGAGGCTGTGGCCGTGCGCCTGTTCGGACAGCCCTACTCCCTGACTCTAGTCTCCGTGTATCTCCCACCCCAATTTGCCTTCCCCTCTGCCGCCGTTGTCGCCCTCGGTCGGCTCGATGCCCATGTCGTGCTGGCCGGGGACTTCAACGCCACCCATCCCTACTGGGGCTGCGTCGCGGCCAACCGCCGTGGCAGCTCCCTCCGTCAGCTCCTCCGGCGTACTAACCTCTCCATCTGCGCCCCCGCCACCCCCACATTCTTCCCCGCTCAGCACCACC
Source organism: Bacillus rossius redtenbacheri (assembly GCF_032445375.1). Lineage (NCBI taxonomy): Eukaryota > Metazoa > Arthropoda > Insecta > Phasmatodea > Bacillidae > Bacillus > Bacillus rossius. Next base: position 35,957 of record NW_026962700.1, on the reverse strand, counting down.
GTCATCCCAGTATCATCGACCTCGCCCTCACCACACCGCTCCCCATCATCTCTGGTCTCACCACGCTCACCGCCGGGGCCTCGGATCACCTGCCCGTCCTCGGCTCCCTTCACTTCTACCCCCATTCCAACCCGCACCTTCCCCGCTTCGACTTCCGCAACGCCGACTGGAATGGGTTCCAGACCACCCTCTCATCATCACTCGACCTCACCCTCCCCTTCGACACCCCCGACCGTCTCGACGCCAACGTCGTGTCATTCACCCGGGCCGTCTCTGCGGCCGCCTCCGCTCACATTCCGCTGGCCACTCCAAGTACCCGCATCACCCCCTTCCCGCCTTACCTGCGTGACGCCGTGGTCCTGCGCGACCGCTTCCGCGGCCTGTGGCAGGCCAACCGGTCCCCGTTGACACGGATGGTGTTCCTCCTGCTGCGGGGCCGGTGCCGCCGGATGGTCGCGGCGTGGAAGGCGCATTTGGAGACCCGGCGTCTCGGCTCCCTCGCCTCTGCATCCGGCTCTCTGTGGACCTACGTCCGGCGCCTCCGATCGGTCCCCACCACTATTCCCCCACTCACCCACCCGGCCGGGGTGGCGGAGACTGCCCCTGAGCGATCGGAGGCGGTCGCTGCCTACCTCGCGACCACGTTTGCCTCCGCTGACCCCCCCACCCTCTCCTCCGAGTCTTCGGACGACGGGGACACACCCCCCCCCCTCGCACATCACGTCACTCTGCCCGTTCTTCCGGACTCTCTGCCATTCCCTCTCGCCACGCCATCGGAGGTGCGCACACTCCTCCTCCGTCTCAAGCCCCCTTCTGCCCCCGGTTCCGACTCTCTGCCTGCACCCGTCCTCCGTGCTCTTCCTCGGAAGGCGACGGTCTTCCTTACCCGCATCATCAACGCGATGTTCCTTCTCTGTCATTTCCCCACCCCTTGGAAAGTGGCCATTGTCTCACCCATACCCAAACCCGGGAAGCCCCCTTCCCTACCATCATCGTACCGCCCCATTTCTCTTCTACCCATCATCTCTAAGGTCGCAGAGCGGACCATTCTCACACGCCTTCTCCTTCACGTCAACCTCTTGCATCTTCTCCCCCATCACCAGTTCGGTTTCCGCAAACGTCACTCCACCTCCCACGCCATCGCCCGTGTGGAGGTGCTGGCTGTCCAAGGTTTCGCACGGCGCCAACACACGGGCATGGTGCTTCTGGACCTTGCCCGGGCATTTGATTCCGTGCCCCATTCACAACTCATTCACCGTCTCTCCGCCACCGACCTTCCACCTCATCTCATACGCCTCGTCTGCTCGTTCCTGGGGGGTCGTACCTTCCGGGTTCGGGTGGAGGGCGAACTCTCCGACCCCCGTCACATCATGGCCGGCGTCCCCCAGGGCGCCATCCTTTCACCCCTTCTCTTCACCCTTCACATCGCCGACCTGCAACCACCACCTGGTACTCACCTGGTTCAGTACGCCGATGACACTTGCCTCCTCGCTTCCTCCGTCTCCGAGCGAATGCTCGGCGACCGCCTGAGCCGCGGGCTCACATCACTCTCTACTCAGTTCCTCGCGCACGGCATCGGGCTGAACTGCTCGAAGACCCAATCCATTCTCTTCTCACGCATCCACCCACGCCAGGACCACCCCCCACGAGTTTCCAGCACTGCCATCCCCTGGTCACCCGAGGTCCGCTATCTGGGGGTGACCCTGGACAGTACCTTCACTTTCATCCCGCACCTTGCTTCCATGAAGACTCAATCCAGGGCGGTCTTGGCGCAGCTGGCACCGATACTGCGACCCTCATCTGGCACCCCCCTCCCGGTTCGCATCACCGCATTTCGTTCCTACGTCATCCCACGCTTCACCTACGCATCCCCCGTGTGGGTTCATTCATCCCGTTTCAACCTTCGCCCCATTACCCGCACCTACTTCCTGGGGATTCGTCTCCTTCTCGGACTCCCCCGCGCCACCTCCAGGCTGACTCTCCTGGCAGACTCCGGCCTGCCCCACCTTCACCCTCTCCTTCGCTCCATGACAACTTACTTCCTACGCCGATGCCGACGCAGCGACAACCCCCTCATCCTTCAACTTGCGGAGCCGCTGCCTCCTGCACCCCACCCACGACGACCGCTCTTTTCGACTGACCACTTACGCGACGACTCCGACGACGACGCTGACGACGTCCCGGCGGCCGGTGGGCCCGGTAGATGACGGCGTAGACCTCCACGTCCACCGGTAGCCTCCGCGGACCCGCCACCATAGTTCACCATCTACATCGCCACTCCGTCTTCTTCCCATCGTCATCAGCATCGCCGTTTTCTCCGCGCGGCCTCCATCAGCTGCGCGGCTCCTGGATCAGCATCTCTTCACCCCCAGCAGTCCCTCACCCCCCCTCCACCCAACAAGTAGCCGGGACCTTCAAGAACCTCCGTGTTGGCGGGGTCCAGCATCGTCATGTTCTTCGTCTTTGTGTTTATGTTCTGTACAGTGTTCTTGTCAACTGCCTTGTATGTATCTTTATGTATTAAATGATGTTTTTGTGTGTGGGCCCCTAGGGGCCCCACTTTTTTTTTTTTTTTTTTTTAAAAAATTTTTTTTTTTTTTTTAAAAAAAAAAAAAAAAAAAAAAAAAAAAAAAAAAAAAAAAAAAAAAAAAAAAAAAAAAAAACTAAAGATTTCCGTGGAGGGGAACATTTGATGAGTCTTTAAACAATTTTTTGTTGTGCCCAGTGTTTACACACTGGGCCGGTTACCGTTAAACCACTGGGCCCGGGGGTGAGGCGGGGAGGGGGAAATCTGAAAAATCGAATTGGACAAGTATCGTTCATGGGAATTTTTTTTTTCTTTTTTCAACTATTACCATGCACAATTACGTACCTTCCTTCCGCACTTTCAAGACGGTGGGGTTGTTCGCCAAGGCACCGTAAACTTGAGACCTACGAATGCATTACATACCATACACAGATGAAAAAAAAAAAAAAAATTACACTTCACTGTACATAATTCTTAACACTACTTCACAACTACTAAGTTGAAATTTTTTCACCGGGACAGCGCGAACGCAGTCCCGACTACCAAAAATTACGCGCCCGAGTTACCCACATTTGGGGTAATCGCAGAGGTCAGCTCAACCGAAGTGCAAGTTTTTTTTTTTTTTTTTTTTTTTTTTTTTTTTTTTTTTTTTTTTTTTTTTTTTTTTTTTTTTTTTTTTTTTTTTTTTTTTTTTTTTTTTTTCTTACATGCTAGAACATGGTACATCACAGCACCCGACTGCCGAAGGGAACCGCGCGTCCCAGCGACCCTGCGCTTTTGCGCGCTTACAGAATTCTAAATAATAATAAACTTAACAGCTAAATATAGATACATACACAGCAGCAAAAACAATTATTAACTAGGAAAAAATGATTAACATAGAAAAAACCTAGAGTACATGATTAAATACAGGCAGCAAAGTGGTTAAATAACATGCCGATTAGCGGACATAAATAAGTAGAGTAACAGTGAACATGGCAATTACACAGCAAGCAAAAGAATATAAGATAAGAGAACAAACGTTAAAAACAAACACACGATACAAAAGCGACAAGAACAGGTACAGTAACAGTTAAACAAGTCCGCAAAGTGTTAAACATCAACATTAGGGCGGCTCGGCCAATTCAAAGTCCCTGATGCGGCGGTGAGGGTGGGCCACAGAGGGGTCGTAAACCGCCAGGGAGTTGATGACCGGGTTCAGGTGCCGGCCAGCACGGCGGAAAAAAGCAGAGGCCAGGCGGCGGACAACTTCTTCGGGCGGAGCGACGCCAGCAAGTTCGTGCATGCGGGCGGCGGCTGTCCGATGGGGAGTGGCGAGCAGGTACCGCAGGCACCAACGGTAGGTAGAGCGGATCGGCCGAAAGGTGAAAGGTGGCACGTACGCCCATACCACGCAACCGTAGAGCAGGATGGGCAGCACAAGCGCCTGCCAGAGGCGGACCCGCATGTCCAGAGGGAGAGTACTGCGCGGCGAAAGGACGGGCCGGAGAGCTTGCATGGCCGTGCGAGCGCGGCCGGCCATGTGCGAGATGTGTTCGTTCCAGGTGAGCGACGAGTCCAGGTGGAGCCCCAAGTACAGCGCAGACCGCGTCCACGGGAGGACGGTGCCCAGCAGAGTCAGCGGAGGTGGCGGGCGACTGCGGCGCTTGGAGAAGAAGATGGCATTCGTCTTCTGCGGGTTCGGCAGGAGGCCCCACGACTGCAGGTAAGTGGCAATCGACCGAAGGCAGGTCTGCGCACGAGCACCCAGCAGGAGCGCATCGGGCCCGGTAAGTAGAAGTGCAGTGTCGTCCGCGTACTGCAGGATCTTGGCAGCGGGCAGCACAGGAACATCAGCCACGAACAGGGCGAACAACAGTGGACTCAGCAGGGCCCCTTGAGGCACACCGGCGGCAACGGCGTACGGCGCGGACAAAGCAAAGTCCACGCGCACCCGGAAAGTACGGCCGGAGAGGAAGCTACGCAAGATGGCGAGGAAGCGCTCCGGAAAGCCGAAGGTGCGGAGCTTGGCCAGGAGGAGCGAGTGACTGATGCAGTCAAATGCACGAGACAAGTCCAACAGGACCAAGACCGAGTGTTCGTGGCAGTTGAAGGCTCGGGTGACGTCATCCACGACGACCGCCAAGGAGTGAAGAGCCGAATGACGCTTCCGAAAGCCAAACTGCGTAGGTGGCAGCAGATCCAGACGGTCAACAAGGAGGCGCAGGCGAGCTAACAGTATCTTCTCCGCCACCTTGGAGAGGACCGACAGCAAGGAGATAGGCCGGTGGCCGGTGAGCAGCCGTACATCCTGCCCCTTCTTCGGAACTGGCACCACCACCGCCGTCTTCCAGGGGGCCGGATAGTGCTGGAGGAGAAGGATGGCGTTCAAGAGCTGCGTGAAGTACACGAGGCCCCTCCGCGACAAATGGTGCAAAAGCGGCGCCTGAACACCGTCAAGACCAGGTGCGACACGGCTGCGCAAACCTCCAATGGCACGACCCACTTCCCGAGGAGTGGCCAGCAAGTGGCCGTGGAACGGGTCTTCGTCCACAGGGGTCGAGGCAGCAAGCTGGGGTGCAGCACGGAGAGCAGAAGAAGCACGGGGCTGAAACGTCTCGTGAAAGCGGGCGGCCAGGGCTGCAGCTTTGGCGGCCGGGTCTTCCAGCAGGGCTCCATCCACGCAAAGAGGCGGCACCGTGGTGCGAGTCGCACGCAGCTTCCGCAGGAAAGTCCACACAGTGCCACGAGTCAGCGAAAGGGCCTGAATGCGGGCGAGCTGTACCTGCGCCCGCCAGGCTGCAACTGCGCGGCGAACCTCAGACTTGAGTTCGTGGTATTCAGCAAGGAGGCGGTCACCCCGGTTGCGCTGCCAGCGGCCGCGAGCGCGGTTGCGCAGCGTAAGAAGGTGGCGGAGCTCGCGCGGCATCGGCGGGCCAGAGCGGGGGGCACGGCAGACCGGAACAGCCTCAGCAGCAGCCATGGTAAGGAGAGCCGCAAAGTCCGCGGCAGCCTCGTCGAGAGCGTGAGGAGTGCGCGGAACCGCAGACAGGTCAAGGTGAGCATCCAAACAACGGCGATAGGACGGCCAGTCAGCCCGGCGGAAGTCGAGGCGCTCCTGCAAGCCGCCAAAATCGCGCTCGAGCTGGAGCTCACCAAAGACGGGCAGGTGGTCAGAGTCGAGGGCGAGACGAGTCGCGACGTTGAGCACAGGCACACCAGTGGACAGAAAAAAGTCCAGGACAGACGGGTGTTGAGCCGCCCGCGTCGGGAAGTACGTGGGTGACGACGGAGCAAACAGCGACAGACCAGCCTCGCACACCAGCCTGTAGAGACCACGGCCACGAAAGTCGGTGGTGGCGCAGCCCCAGTGAACATGCCGACAATTGCAGTCGCCCGCAATGACGCAGTGTCGGTCCAGGCGCAGCAAGGTGGCGAACGCCGGCACAGGAAAGGCCTTGTGCGGTGCCGAATAGACGCAGCAGAAGGTGAACGGCTGGACAACACCGGTGATCTGGACAGCGACTGCCTCCATGTTCGTCAACGGCGGCAGCGCGCGACGATGGTGCCGTAGGTCCGAACGGACAAAGACTGCAACCCCACCACGAAGGCCGGACGCGCGGTCGGCCCGATGGGCCGCGTAACCAGGGACCTGGAAGCGCGAGCCGTCTGTGAGCCAGGTCTCGGTAACACCAACAATAGCCGGGCGGTGGACACGAAGGAGGTCGGCAAAGTCGGCAGCACGAAGGCACAGCGAGCGGGCGTTCCACGTCATGACGTGTGCAGTCATCGGCGAGAAGAAGCAGCGGGAGGAGCGGCAGCACCAGACGACGCAGCAAGCAGATCGGCGGACGCCAGCAGCAAGACCTCAAACTTCGCAGACAAGGTGGGCGCCTGGAGAAAGGAGCGGACATGAGCGGCGAGCTTGCGGAGCCAAGAGCACACATCTAAACTGCGGAGCATGTCGAGCAGCTCCCGCAGCACGTCAGCAGTAGGCGGATCCTCAGCAAAAGAGGGCCGGTGAACAGAAGAAGTAGGCGAGGGCCCAGAGACAGCCGCAGCAAAAGAGGTGCCTGCGACACGCCGGCCACCACTGAAGGTAGAAGGGGGAGGCGCCTGCTCGGGACGCCGGGCCTGCTGCTGTTCTTTCCGCTGCTCCAGAGATGCCAGCTTGCGGAGGCGATGAGGGCACTTGGAGTAATTGGCGGGATGGTCGCCGTCACAATTGCAGCACGTCGCGGGCTCGGAAGCAGGGCGCCGACAGTCGCGGGAAGCATGTTCGCCACCGCAGCGCACGCAGCGCAGGGCCTCATCACAGCCGTGGGTCGTGTGGCCAAAGTGCTGGCACCGAAAACATTGTACAAGGCGACCACCCCCACGAAACGGTTCCACAGTGACGCCGACACCACACAGGTTGGTAAGTTGGAGGGCCTTGTGGAGCGGACCCATGCCCTGCAGCACGACCAGGAACAGCGGCAGCGGCTCAGGAAATTCCTGGCGCGACTGCAGGCGGACCACCGAGTGGTGGGGGATGCCGCGCTCAGTCAAAGCCTCCGAAATATCCTCGGTGGGCGTGTCAATGTGCAGCCGACGGAGGATGACACGGGCGTTTCGATCTTCGGCACAAGTCCAGGTGTGAAAGCGCCTGCCCAGAGCACGCAAGTGTTGGCACATGCGAAAGTGATCATCCTTGTTGGCCATTTGGAACGTCGAGGAGCTCGCATAGTGCGTCGCTTTGAAGTCGGCAGTGAACTGCGCGCGTAATGTCGCCATGTCCTTGAGCGCAGATGGGGAGAGCCCACCGCGGCACACAATCAGGGGCGGCTTCTTCGACCTGGTCGGCGGCCGAGCCCCAGGAGCAGCAGAGTCCGGGAGAGATTGAGACGAGGACGGCGCAGGCGTGCGAGTCGAGGGGCCAGCCTCCTGGGAGGAGTGCAGGGGCCCGCGACGACGGGGTGAAGACTGTCGACGGCGGCCTCGAACCGAAGAGGAGCGAGAAGAAGAGCGACTGGCACTGTGGTCAGCCCCACCAGCGGCAGGCGTGCTAGTCGGCATGGCACGGTCCGACACAGGAGGAGGCGGCGCCATGAGAGGCGGCGAGGCACTGCGACCGGAAGTCTTGGCGTGGTGACGGGGACCAACCTTGCCGCGCTGCAGCTTCGGAGGCGGGTCACTAGGCGGGCTGGAAGGTGGCGCAGCAACCGCAGCAAGAGGCAGCGACTCGACAATGGGGTCCTCAGCCCAGGAAAAGTTGGCAGGAGTGGGCTCCGTGCGCCGCTTGCCCAGACGGACGCGTCCAGCGTCCGAATCGGCCTCAGAGGCGGGAGTAGAGCCGAGCACCACAGAACAGGCAGCACCAGCCGCGGAGACTATCGGCGAGACAGGAGGTCCAGGACGAGGCTCAGGAGCAGCCAGCGTGACAACAGGCGCAGCAGGCGGGGTAAGGCCGAAGGCAGACACGTCCACCACGGCGTGCTCCGCGCGCGGAATACCTGCAAGGAACCCCTGGGGCAGCACAGGACCAGGCGAATAACTGAGTGTCGCAGGAGCAGGAGAGGCCGCAACAGGAGGCGGCACCGCAGCAGGGCGATGAAGAGGGCCAATGGGCTGCGAGGGCAGCACGTCAGCCTGACTGTGCTGCGAGCCAGAGGGCGAAGAGCGGCCTGCAGAACTGGGGGTCCGCTGCCCCGAGTGCTGGGAAGAGTCGGAGTCGGACAGGTTGCCCGCCGTCAGAGTCCACAGCTCGTCAGACATGGGCAGAAGCGCCGCCGCGACCCGCGAGGCAGACAGCGGCGAAGAGCAAGTCGTGGTCGTGGTCGTGGTGGTGGTGAGGGACGCCAGCACGGTCAGCGCAGTCGTGGCAGCAGGACCAGCGTAACCGGACGCAGCGGCAGCTCGGTCGACAGAAGGGGGGACAGCAAGAACCACAGGAACATCAGGCCGAGGGCTGGACACAGAAGGGCGCCGCGGAGGGGCGGTGCTGCGAGGCCGTGTCAAAGTGCGCCTCTGGCCGGCAGCATCCGGAGAACATTTCAGGTATGTCTTGCGAACCCGAGGGTCAACAGACCGACCAACAGTTGGGCGAGATGTCGAAAAACGATCAGCCATAATAGAAAATACAAAAGTACAAAGTCAGCAAAATGTCGAAAAAAGCAAGCGCACAAGGCACAAAACAGACAAAAAGACACGAAAAGTACGAGAAAAAAGAGCAGCAAAGACCAAAAACACGCCGCACAACAGAACAGACAGCAGCAATAACAAAACCAAAAACCACAATTTTACGCAGAAAACAGACAAGAGTTAAACCGCAAGCAGTTGACAAAAGCGCCACGAGGTGGCAGGCAGCAACAAGAACAAAGCAGAAAACAGCGATTTTACACACAAATCGGGTTACCATTAAACCTCGAGCAGTACGGAAAGTCGCCACCAGGCGGCAGAAAACAGCAACGATGGCGCGCGCGCAAGCAAGCAGCGCGAACAAGGAAACGAAGCAGCAATTAATGATGAAAAATGGCGAGGAACAGCAAAAAGCAAAAATCACAGGCCGTGCGCAGGCAGGCAGCACGACAAGGAAGACAGAACAGCAAGAGAAAAACAGCAACGAAGTTAAAGGCCAGCATGATGAAAATCCAGAATGCTCCGAAGTCGGAGCATGGCGATCAGCAGATGGAGAGCAGCGAGTTCGCCGACGCGTCGCCAGGCGGCAGCACAGTCGGAGACAGTGCTGCCGCGCGGTGGAAGAACGAGGAACTTGATGCAAAATAACGGTAATCGGCAAAGTGTGTAACAGGGAGGGAGTTTGGTTCCTATGCGAACCCCTGGTATAGCTAATATACTTACTGGTCCCTAACTATTCTCTTTGAACATCATACTCAATCGCTTACTTCTCGCCGTTGGGCCGCGATCGGAGCCCCCAGCCAGGTAAGTATGCTGCGCAGTGTTTCGCTTTTCTATTTCACTTGGAGCTCGGACCACCTCATCAACGTGTTTTGAGGTTATGTACTTCTACCTCCGAAACAGCTCTTTCCCCAGACATAACACTCCCGTGCCAGTTCATCACACTACATGACAGTACACACCAACAATGCAAATACAATTTCTTCCTACAACTGCCCGTTTCTACTCGCACCTCGTTTCCTTTGTTTCTGTACCCACGGCGACGGTCGACCGCCGCGTGCATTTGGTTACCCCGTTTGCCGCGTGGCGGCACTTGGTTACACCGTTTGCCGCGTGGCGGCACTCGGGTCGTCGCGTCCGCCTCGGCAAAAAGGCGGGCACCACGGCACAGTCGAGAGGGGAACTTTTTTCCATTAGCAACATACCTAGGGTTTCACGAAATATCGAGTGCCGTGTCCCACGAGGCGATTTTCGGACGATTCGCGGCTTCAGGCTGCACGACCGTACGCTATTTTCACCATTAGTGGTGGTCCGCACATTTTTCCTATATAGTCCGGATTTTCAAAGTTTCAACCGTGCTCTGGTTTCCCTTCAAAGGCATCAAACTGTTCAGGGGAATTTTTTAAAAGCTTTTTGAAGCAAATCTGAGCACTTTTGGCCATTAACTAACTGGTTTCCTTTCAGCAATTTCAGCGAGCCGCCGAGACCTGCTGCTGCTAGTTCCTGAGTCGACCACCAGGAGTGCTCTTGTGTAGATCTAGTTCTTAGATCCTAGATCTTCTTCTTGTGAGTGCTGTGCGCCACCGAGTCGCGGCCTATTGGGGCGGCTGAGGGGGGAGTTTGGAATGGACTCCCTCCCGATGAAGCCAAACCAGGGCGGGGGCGACCTCGGTCAGAGGCCATCGGCCGAGGCCACTTCTTGTGACTCCCGGCAACCAAGTTGTAGCCTATTGGGGAGGCCGAGGGGAGAGTTTGGAATGGACTCTCTCCCGATGACGCCGAACCAGGGCGGGGACGACTTTGGTCCGAGGCCCTCGGCCGAGGCCGGTTCTGGCGATGAGATGACTACTGACAATCGGCCACCCCAGCCACGACAATACTGTGGACCGCATCGCCAGCGCTTGGAGACCATGCAAGTCGGGTCTGGGGAGGCGGGCGCTGCTGGGGTCGGGGGGGTGGCTCCGCCTCCCTCCCCCGCGCCGGCCGGGCTGCGCACCCAGACTGTTTGCATTAAGGTCAGCGAGACGAAACATCTTCACGGCCTGGACGTCTCCACCATCCTCGCTCTGCCTACGACTACCTCTGCTCCAACACCACCAACTGTGACTACTACTACCACCACGGCCTGCATCACTTCACCGATCATGTCTCCTGCGCCTTCTCTTCCGCTGTTGCCGACCGACTCACCGCCTGCCGCCGTTCCTCCTGCTGCGACTGCTACTCCCATGGACACCGGCTTCATCGTTCCCACGAAGACCGTCAAGCGCGCCCACCCCGACCAGCACTCCTCCGACGATGCCGTCCCTACCAGCAACCGCTACGACAGTCTCCTCAGTCTACCGGATACCGACACCGACGACGGCGCTGGGGCTGCCTCCTCGGACCGACCCTTGACTGCCAAGCCCCGCCGCAAGCAGCATGCTAAACGGCACCGGCCCGACACGCAACCTCCTCCTGTGCCCTTCACCACTCTCCCGGGCCCCTCTTCGACGAGTCCCAGCTCATCTCGTGCTCCACCCCGCCCTCCAGCCTCGCAGCCTCGTGCCTCCTCCTCGGCGGCGCCTCGCCCGCCTACCTCCACTCCTCGCACGCCTCGCATGCCTCCGATCGCCTGCCTTCTCACGCCCACAGCCGGCCCCTTCGCCACTGCACAACGTTTTCAGTCTCTCCTCTCCGGTCCTCTCTCTGTCACCTCCGTCAATGACCGCACCTCCTTTTATACCAGCAACCCTCAGGACCACCAGCTCCTATTTGACGAACTCCAACGCCTCGGATATAAACCCTACACCCATCTCCGCCCCGACGAGCGTGCCGATCGAGTTGTGATCAAGAAACTCCCTCTCTCCACGACGGCTGACGAGGTCACCCAGTCCCTGCTCGACCTGCACCTACCTGTGGCATCTGTGGTGGCCATGCGCACCTCTCCTACTTCAACGACCCGGCCTTTCCTGGTCACTACATCCGGTCTGGGTGAGGCAGCCCCCTTCCTGAAGTTGAAGACATTGGGCTGCTGGGTGGTGGCAGTTGAGAAATACCGCGGCTCGGGGCGCGTACCTCAGTGCTACCGCTGCCAGCGGCCTGGACACCCGTCCTCCCGATGCCACCGGGACCTCGCCTGTTTCAAGTGCGCTGGGCCCCACTGGTCTCGGGACTGCACCTCGACTACCCGACGCTGCACGCTCTGTGACGGGGCCCACTTCGCTACTTCCACTGACTGTCGCGTGATTCAGGCTTACCTGCGCCGACACCCTCAACGACTCACTGACGCCACGACGACTGCCGTGGGGACCGGGCCCTCTGTCCCGTCCCTGTCCGATCCCAAGACGTTTCCTGCTCTCTCCACCAATGCTTGGGCACGCCCTCCCCCCGTTGTACCGGTTGTTCCCCCCTCTGCCACCTCGCACCCTCCTCCTTCCGCTCCTTCTTCTGACTCTCGACCGCTTGCCTCCGACTCAGACTGCTCGTCGCTTTCATCCCTCATTCACGACTTCATTTCATTCATCCGACAGTACCTCCCGCTCATCCGGACTGTCCTGACGGCACTCTCCCGAGCCCGCACCTCCACCGAGAAGTTCGAAGTGCTCCTCCAGGCCCTTCTGAATTTCTTCGATGGATCCCGCCCCTCCCCTTAGTGTCCTCATCTGGAACGTCTTTTCCCTCCTCCCTAAGCTCCACGACCTTTTGCACCTGCTCCACGAGCGATCGCCCGACGTCGTGTTCCTTTCTGAGACCTGGCTCTCCCCCTCTGCCCCCGTCCTGGTCCCCGGGTATGCGGTCCACCGTGCCGATCGCGATGGTCGGGGCGGGGGGGGTGGCGTTACTCGTCCGCAACACCATTTCACATCATCGCCGTCGCATCCCTTCTTCCCCCGCGGCCGAGGCGGTTGCTGTGCGCTTGCACGGCCTCCCGTACTCCCTGACCTTGGTATCCTTGTACCTCCCCCCTCAGTTCGCCTTTCCCACGGCCGACGTTGTCGCCCTCGGTCGGCTCGACGCCCACGTCGTGCTGGCCGGGGACTTCAACGCCACCCATCCCTTCTGGGGCTGTGCCGCCGCAAACCGGCGGGGCAGCTCCCTCCGGCAACTCCTTCGGCGTACTCCTCTCTCTCTTTATGCCCCTCCGACCCCGACATTTTTTCCGGCCCAGCTCAACCGGCAACCCAGCATCATCGACTTTGCACTGTCCACGCCCCTCCCCATTCTCTCGGATCTCACCACCATCGCCTCCGGCACCTCCGACCACTTGCCTGTTCTTGCCACACTTCACTTTCACCCCCATTCTAACCCCCACCTCCCCCGCTTCGATTTTCCCAAGGCCGACTGGGGCGGTTTTCAGCGTTCCCTCTCCGCTGCCATTGACCTGTCTGTTCCGTTCGATACCCCTGCCCGCCTTGACGCCAACGTTCTCTCGCTGACCGACGCCATTTCCGCGGCCGCCTCTGCCAACATACCTCTGGTTCCCCCCCGTCCCCTTGTCGACCCATTTCCGCCTTACCTCCGGGACGCCTTGTCCTTGCGCAACCGCTTCCGCGTCCTCTGGCAGGCTAGTCGTTCCCTGCTGCACCGGCGGGTGTACCTGGTGCTGCGGGGGCGCTGCCGGCGATTGGTCGCGGAGTGGAGGGCCCGTCTGGAGACTCGGCGTCTCCAATCCCTCTCTGCTTGCTCCGGCTCCCTCTGGTCTCACGTCCGTCGTCTCCGCTCGGTTCCTACCACCATCCCCCCGCTGACCACCCCCACGGGTGTGGCGGAAACGGCCTCGGAGCGATCCGAGGCGGTGGCCGCCTACCTGGCGACCACCTTCGCATCCGCACCCGGCCCTTCCCTGTCCTCCGAGTCTTCGGACGACGAGGACGGGGCCCGCCTCCTGTCTCGCCACGTCACTTTGCCCCCCCTTCCGGCCACCTTCCCCCTGCCGCTCGTCACGCCTTCCGAGGTCCGCACCCTGCTCGCCCGCCTTCGGCCCCGTTCTGCTCCTGGCCACGACTCTCTGCCCTCCCCCGTGCTCCGTGCCCTACCTCGCAAGGCCCTTGTGTTTCTGACCCGTCTTTTCAACGCAATGTTCCTCCTCTGCCACTTCCCCACCCCCTGGAAAACCGCCATCGTCTCACCCATCCCCAAACCTGGCAAGCCCCCGTCTCTCCCTTCATCTTTTCGGCCCATCTCGCTTCTTCCTATTCTGTCCAAGGTCGCGGAACGGGCGATCCACCGCCGTCTCCTCTTTCAAGTCACCACCCTGGACCTTCTACCCCGCCACCAGTTCGGTTTCCGCCCCCGCCACTCGACGACCCACGCCATTGCCCGTGTGGAGCACCTGGTGGTCCAGGGATTCGCCAGGCGGCAACACACGGGCATGGTGCTTCTTGACCTCGCCCGTGCTTTCGATTCCGTTCCGCATGCCCAGCTCCTCCAGCGCCTCTCTGCCACCGACCTCTCATCTCATCTCGTCCGCCTCCTCTGCTCCTTCCTGGAGGGTCGCACCTTCCGGGTTCGGGTGGAGGGGGTCCTCTCCGGCCCCCGCCCCATCTCCGCCGGCGTCCCCCAGGGCGCCATTCTCTCACCGCTACTTTTTACCCTCCACATCTCTGATCTCAAGCCCCCTCCCGGCACCTATCTTGTCCAGTACGCCGATGATACCTGTCTCCTGGCCTCTTCAGTTTCCGAGCGGCTGCTCTGCGACCGTCTCGGCCGCGGCCTCACTTCCCTCAACAATCAGTTCCTCGCGCATGGCATCGGGCTCAATCACTCTAAATCACGATCCATCCTCTTCTCCCGACTTCATCCACACCACGACCACCCGCCAGTCATCTCCGCCGTAGCCATCCCCTGGTCGCCTCGCATCCGTTATCTGGGGGTCACCCTAGACAATACCTTTACTTTTCTGCCGCACCTCGACTCCATCCGCACCAAGTCCCGTGCCGTCATGGCTCAGCTGGCCACCGTACTCAGACCGACATCCGGCACCCCTCTCGACGTTCGTGTGACTGCCTACCGTTCCTTCGTTCTTCCCCACTTCCTCTACGCGTGCCCGGCTTGGGTCCACTCCTCTCTGTACAACCTCCGTCCGATCGCCCGGTCCTACTTTCTCGGTGCCCGCCTCCTGCTCGGTCTCCCTCGCGCCACCTTACGGCAGACCCTCCTGGACCAGACTGGGCTCCCGCACTTACACGAGCTGCTCTGCAAGGTGACTAAGAAGTTCCTCCGCCACTGCCGGCGTTCTGACAACCCCCTGATCCGACTCCTTGCAGAGCCCCTGCCTGACGCCCCTCACCCCCGCCGACCGCTCTTTACCTACGATCATTTGAGACGCCCTGACCCCGATGACGTTGACGCTGGTGCAGTCGCGGCTGGTGGGCCCGGCAGCTGACGACGGTGATCACCACGTCCACGGTTGGCTCTGAGGAATGTTACCAGGCATCATCCCATCACGATCTCTGCTCTCAGTGAACTACTGCCTACCATCGCCACTGCTCCGGACCGTCTTCATCTGCGGCCCGGCACCTTCTGCGCCCCGAGTCGCCCCCGGCAGCCCACAGAAGATTCGCCGCCCAACAAGCAGCTGGACCTCTAGGACGGTATCGTCGGAGGGGCCCCGTTTCGTCAGTGTTGAATAAAGATTGTCACCATTCGCCCTTGTGGCCATGTATTCGTGTTCTATGTTGTGTTTTATTTGTGTTCACCTGTATCCGCTTTTTATATTAAAGATGAATTTTTTGGTGGGTAACTCCCTTCAGTGGGAGTTCCCTTTGAAAAAAAAAAAAAAAAAAAAAAAAAAAAAAAAAAAAAAAAAACTAAAGATTTCCGTGGAGGGGAACATTTGATGAGTCTTTAAACAATTTTTTGTTGTGCCCAGTGTTTACACACTGGGCCGGTTACCGTTAAACCACTGGGCCCGGGGGTGAGGCGGGGAGGGGGAAATCTGAAAAATCGAATTGGACAAGTATCGTTCATGGGAATTTTTTTTTTCTTTTTTCAACTATTACCATGCACAATTACGTACCTTCCTTCCGCACTTTCAAGACGGTGGGGTTGTTCGCCAAGGCACCGTAAACTTGAGACCTACGAATGCATTACATACCATACACAGATGAAAAAAAAAAAAAAAATTACACTTCACTGTACATAATTCTTAACACTACTTCACAACTACTAAGTTGAAATTTTTTCACCGGGACAGCGCGAACGCAGTCCCGACTACCAAAAATTACGCGCCCGAGTTACCCACATTTGGGGTAATCGCAGAGGTCAGCTCAACCGAAGTGCAAGGGAAGAGCCTCACCCTGGGGGAACCCCCTGCTTGATCAGGGTAGCCCCTACGCCAGGTAAGTATGCTGCGCAGTGTTTCGCTTTTCTATTTCACTTGGAGCTCGGACCACCTCATCAACGTGTTTTGAGGTTATGTACTTCTACCTCCGAAACAGCTCTTTCCCCAGACATAACACTCCCGTGCCAGTTCATCACACTACATGACAGTACACACCAACAATGCAAATACAATTTCTTCCTACAACTGCCCGTTTCTACTCGCACCTCGTTTCCTTTGTTTCTGTACCCACGGCGACGGTCGACCGCCGCGTGCATTTGGTTACCCCGTTTGCCGCGTGGCGGCACTTGGTTACACCGTTTGCCGCGTGGCGGCACTCGGGTCGTCGCGTCCGCCTCGGCAAAAAGGCGGGCACCACGGCACAGTCGAGAGGGGAACTTTTTTCCATTAGCAACATACCTAGGGTTTCACGAAATATCGAGTGCCGTGTCCCACGAGGCGATTTTCGGACGATTCGCGGCTTCAGGCTGCACGACCGTACGCTATTTTCACCATTAGTGGTGGTCCGCACATTTTTCCTATATAGTCCGGATTTTCAAAGTTTCAACCGTGCTCTGGTTTCCCTTCAAACGCATAAATCTTTCGCCTTTTACTAAAGATTTCCGTGGAGGGGAACATTTGATGAGTCTTTAAACAATTTTTTGTTGTGCCCAGTGTTTACACACTGGGCCGGTTACCGTTAAACCACTGGGCCCGGGGGTGAGGCGGGGAGGGGGAAATCTGAAAAATCGAATTGGACAAGTATCGTTCATGGGAATTTTTTTTTTCTTTTTTCAACTATTACCATGCACAATTACGTACCTTCCTTCCGCACTTTCAAGACGGTGGGGTTGTTCGCCAAGGCACCGTAAACTTGAGACCTACGAATGCATTACATACCATACACAGATGAAAAAAAAAAAAAAAATTACACTTCACTGTACATAATTCTTAACACTACTTCACAACTACTAAGTTGAAATTTTTTCACCGGGACAGCGCGAACGCAGTCCCGACTACCAAAAATTACGCGCCCGAGTTACCCACATTTGGGGTAATCGCAGAGGTCAGCTCAACCGAAGTGCAAGGGAAGAGCCTCACCCTGGGGGAACCCCCTGCTTGATCAGGGTAGCCCCTACGCCAGGTAAGTATGCTGCGCAGTGTTTCGCTTTTCTATTTCACTTGGAGCTCGGACCACCTCATCAACGTGTTTTGAGGTTATGTACTTCTACCTCCGAAACAGCTCTTTCCCCAGACATAACACTCCCGTGCCAGTTCATCACACTACATGACAGTACACACCAACAATGCAAATACAATTTCTTCCTACAACTGCCCGTTTCTACTCGCACCTCGTTTCCTTTGTTTCTGTACCCACGGCGACGGTCGACCGCCGCGTGCATTTGGTTACCCCGTTTGCCGCGTGGCGGCACTTGGTTACACCGTTTGCCGCGTGGCGGCACTCGGGTCGTCGCGTCCGCCTCGGCAAAAAGGCGGGCACCACGGCACAGTCGAGAGGGGAACTTTTTTCCATTAGCAACATACCTAGGGTTTCACGAAATATCGAGTGCCGTGTCCCACGAGGCGATTTTCGGACGATTCGCGGCTTCAGGCTGCACGACCGTACGCTATTTTCACCATTAGTGGTGGTCCGCACATTTTTCCTATATAGTCCGGATTTTCAAAGTTTCAACCGTGCTCTGGTTTCCCTTCAAAGGCATCAAACTGTTCAGGGGAATTTTTTAAAAGCTTTTTGAAGCAAATCTGAGCACTTTTGGCCATTAACTAACTGGTTTCCTTTCAGCAATTTCAGCGAGCCGCCGAGACCTGCTGCTGCTAGTTCCTGAGTCGACCACCAGGAGTGCTCTTGTGTAGATCTAGTTCTTAGATCCTAGATCTTCTTCTTGTGAGTGCTGTGCGCCACCGAGTCGCGGCCTATTGGGGCGGCTGAGGGGGGAGTTTGGAATGGACTCCCTCCCGATGAAGCCACACCAGGGCGGGGGCGACCTCGGTCAGAGGCCATCGGCCGAGGCCACTTCTTGTGACTCCCGGCAACCAAGTTGTAGCCTATTGGGGAGGCCGAGGGGTGAGTTTGGAATGGACTCTCTCCCGATGACGCCGAACCAGGGCGGGGACGACTTTGGTCCGGGGCCCTCGGCCGAGGCCGGTTCTGGCGATGAGATGACTACTGACAATCGGCCACCCCAGCCACGACAATACTGTGGACCGCATCGCCAGCGCTTGGAGACCATGCAAGTCGGGTCTGGGGAGGCGGGCGCTGCTGGGGTCGGGGGGGTGGCTCCGCCTCCCTCCCCCGCGCCGGCCGGGCTGCGCACCCAGACTGTTTGCATTAAGGTCAGCGAGACGAAACATCTTCACGGCCTGGACGTCTCCACCATCCTCGCTCTGCCTACGACTACCTCTGCTCCAACACCACCAACTGTGACTACTACTACCACCACGGCCTGCATCACTTCACCGATCATGTCTCCTGCGCCTTCTCTTCCGCTGTTGCCGACCGACTCACCGCCTGCCGCCGTTCCTCCTGCTGCGACTGCTACTCCCATGGACACCGGCTTCATCGTTCCCACGAAGACCGTCAAGCGCGCCCACCCCGACCAGCACTCCTCCGACGATGCCGTCCCTACCAGCAACCGCTACGACAGTCTCCTCAGTCTACCGGATACCGACACCGACGACGGCGCTGGGGCTGCCTCCTCGGACCGACCCTTGACTGCCAAGCCCCGCCGCAAGCAGCATGCTAAGCGGCACCGGCCCGACACGCAACCTCCTCCTGTGCCCTTCACCACTCTCCCGGGCCCCTCTTCGACGAGTCCCAGCTCATCTCGTGCTCCACCCCGCCCTCCAGCCTCGCAGCCTCGTGCCTCCTCCTCGGCGGCGCCTCGCCCGCCTACCTCCACTCCTCGCACGCCTCGCATGCCTCCGATCGCCTGCCTTCTCACGCCCACAGCCGGCCCCTTCGCCACTGCACAACGTTTTCAGTCTCTCCTCTCCGGTCCTCTCTCTGTCACCTCCGTCAATGACCGCACCTCCTTTTATACCAGCAACCCTCAGGACCACCAGCTCCTATTTGACGAACTCCAACGCCTCGGATATAAACCCTACACCCATCTCCGCCCCGACGAGCGTGCCGATCGAGTTGTGATCAAGAAACTCCCTCTCTCCACGACGGCTGACGAGGTCACCCAGTCCCTGCTCGACCTGCACCTACCTGTGGAATCTGTGGTGGCCATGCGCACCTCTCCTACTTCAACGACCCGGCCTTTCCTGGTCACTACATCCGGTCTGGGTGAGGCAGCCCCCTTCCTGAAGTTGAAGACATTGGGCTGCTGGGTGGTGGCAGTTGAGAAATACCGCGGCTCGGGGCGCGTACCTCAGTGCTACCGCTGCCAGCGGCCTGGACACCCGTCCTCCCGATGCCACCGGGACCTCGCCTGTTTCAAGTGCGCTGGGCCCCACTGGTCTCGGGACTGCACCTCGACTACCCGACGCTGCACGCTTTGTGACGGGGCCCACTTCGCTACTTCCACTGACTGTCGCGTGATTCAGGCTTACCTGCGCCGACACCCTCAACGACTCACTGACGCCACGACGACTGCCGTGGGGACCGGGCCCTCTGTCCCGTCCCTGTCCGATCCCAAGACGTTTCCTGCTCTCTCCACCAATGCTTGGGCACGCCCTCCCCCCGTTGTACCGGTTGTTCCCCCCTCTGCCACCTCGCACCCTCCTCCTTCCGCTCCTTCTTCTGACTCTCGACCGCTTGCCTCCGACTCAGACTGCTCGTCGCTTTCATCCCTCATTCACGACTTCATTTCATTCATCCGACAGTACCTCCCGCTCATCCGGTCTGTCCTGACGGCACTCTCCCGAGCCCGCACCTCCACCGAGAAGTTCGAAGTGCTCCTCCAGGCCCTTCTGAATTTCTTCGATGGATCCCGCCCCTCCCCTTAGTGTCCTCATCTGGAACGTCTTTTCCCTCCTCCCTAAGCTCCACGACCTTTTGCACCTGCTCCACGAGCGATCGCCCGACGTCGTGTTCCTTTCTGAGACCTGGCTCTCCCCCTCTGCCCCCGTCCTGGTCCCCGGGTATGCGGTCCACCGTGCCGATCGCGATGGTCGGGGCGGGGGGGTGGCGTTACTCGTCCGCAACACCATTTCACATCATCGCCGTCGCATCCCTTCTTCCCCCGCGGCCGAGGCGGTTGCTGTGCGCTTGCACGGCCTCCCGTACTCCCTGACCTTGGTATCCTTGTACCTCCCCCCTCAGTACGCCTTTCCCACGGCCGACGTTGTCGCCCTCGGTCGGCTCGACGCCCACGTCGTGCTGGCCGGGGACTTCAACGCCACCCATCCCTTCTGGGGCTGTGCCGCCGCGAACCGGCGGGGCAGCTCCCTCCGGCAACTCCTTCGGCGTACTCCTCTCTCTCTTTATGCCCCTCCGACCCCGACATTTTTTCCGGCCCAGCTCAACCGGCAACCCAGCATCATCGACTTTGCACTGTCCACGCCCCTCCCCATTCTCTCGGATCTCACCACCATCACCTCCGGCACCTCCGACCACTTGCCTGTTCTTGCCACACTTCACTTTCACCCCCGTTCTAACCCCCACCTCCCCCGCTTCGATTTTCCCAAGGCCGACTGGGGCGGTTTTCAGCGTTCCCTCTCCGCTGCCATAGACCTGTCTGTTCCGTTCGATACCCCTGCCCGCCTTGACGCCAACGTTCTCTCGCTGACCGACGCCATTTCCGCGGCCGCCTCTGCCAACATACCTCTGGTTCCCCCCCGTCCCCTTGTCGACCCATTTCCGCCTTACCTCCGGGACGCCTTGTCCTTGCGCAACCGCTTCCGCGTCCTCTGGCAGGCTAGTCGTTCCCTGCTGCACCGGCGGGTGTACCTGGTGCTGCGGGGGCGCTGCCGGCGATTGGTCGCGGAGTGGAGGGCCCGTCTGGAGACTCGGCGTCTCCAATCCCTCTCTGCTTGCTCCGGCTCCCTCTGGTCTCACGTCCGTCGTCTCCGCTCGGTTCCTACCACCATCCCCCCGCTGACCACCCCCACGGGTGTGGCGGAAACGGCCTCGGAGCGATCCGAGGCGGTGGCCGCCTACCTGGCGACCACCTTCGCATCCGCACCCGGCCCTTCCCTGTCCTCCGAGTCTTCGGACGACGAGGACGGGGCCCGCCTCCTGTCTCGCCACGTCACTTTGCCCCCCCTTCCGGCCACCTTCCCCCTGCCGCTCGTCACGCCTTCCGAGGTCCGCACCCTGCTCGCCCGCCTTCGGCCCCGTTCTGCTCCTGGCCACGACTCTCTGCCCTCCCCCGTGCTCCGTGCCCTACCTCGCAAGGCCCTTGTGTTTCTGACCCGTCTTTTCAACGCAATGTTCCTCCTCTGCCACTTCCCCACCCCCTGGAAAACCGCCGTCGTCTCACCCATCCCCAAACCTGGCAAGCCCCCGTCTCTCCCTTCATCTTTTCGGCCCATCTCGCTTCTTCCTATTCTGTCCAAGGTCGCGGAACGGGCGATCCACCGCCGTCTCCTCTTTCAAGTCACCACCCTGGACCTTCTACCCCGCCACCAGTTCGGTTTCCGCCCCCGCCACTCGCCGACCCACGCCATTGCCCGTGTGGAGCACCTGGTGGTCCAGGGATTCGCCAGGCGGCAACACACGGGCATGGTGCTTCTTGACCTCGCCCGTGCTTTCGATTCCGTTCCGCATGCCCTGCTCCTCCAGCGCCTCTCTGCCACCGACCTCTCATCTCATCTCATCCGCCTCCTCTGCTCCTTCCTGGAGGGTCGCACCTTCCGGGTTCGGGTGGAGGGGGTCCTCTCCGGCCCCCGCCCCATCTCCGCCGGCGTCCCCCAGGGCGCCATTCTCTCACCGCTACTTTTTACCCTCCACATCTCTGATCTCAAGCCCCCTCCCGGCACCTATCTTGTCCAGTACGCCGATGATACCTGTCTCCTGGCCTCTTCAGTTTCCGAGCGGCTGCTCTGCGACCGTCTCGGCCGCGGCCTCACTTCCCTCAACAATCAGTTCCTCGCGCATGGCATCGGGCTCAATCACTCTAAATCACGATCCATCCTCTTCTCCCGACTTCATCCACACCACGACCACCCGCCAGTCATCTCCACCGTAGCCATCCCCTGGTCGCCTCGCATCCGTTATCTGGGGGTCACCCTAGACAATACCTTTACTTTTCTGCCGCACCTCGACTCAATCCGCACCAAGTCCCGTGCCGTCATGGCTCAGCTGGCCACCATACTCAGACCGACATCCGGCACCCCTCTCGACGTTCGTGTGACTGCCTACCGTTCCTTTGTTCTTCCCCACTTCCTCTACGCGTGCCCGGCTTGGGTCCACTCCTCTCTGTACAACCTCCGTCCGATCACCCGGTCCTACTTTCTCGGTGCCCGCCTCCTGCTCGGTCTCCCTCGCGCCACCTTACGACAGACCCTCCTGGACCAGACTGGGCTCCCGCACTTACACGAGCTGCTCTGCAAGGTGACTAAGAAGTTTCTCCGCCAATGCCGGCGTTCTGACAACCCCCTGATCCGACTCCTTGCAGAGCCCCTGCCTGACGCTCCTCACCCCCGCCGACCGCTCTTTACCTACGATCATTTGAGACGCCCTGACCCTGATGACGTTGACGCTGGTGCAGTCGCGGCTGGTGGGCCCGGCAGCTGACGACGGTGATCACCACGTCCACGGTTGGCTCTGAGGAATGTTACCAGGCATCATCCCATCAAGATCTCTGCTCTCAGTGAACTACTGCCTAACATCGCCACTGCTCCGGACCGTCTTCATCTGCGGCCCGGCACCTTCTGCGCCCCGAGTCGCCCCCGGCAGCCCACAGAAGATTCGCCGCCCAACAAGCAGCTGGACCTCTAGGACGGTATCGTCGGAGGGGCCCCGTTTCGTCAGTGTTGAATAAAGATTGTCACCATTCGCCCTTGTGGCCATGTATTCGTGTTCTATGTTGTGTTTTATTTGTGTTCACCTGTATCCGCTTTTTATATTAAAGATGAATTTTTTGGTGGGTAACTCCCTTCAGTGGGAGTTCCCTTTGTAAAAAAAAAAAAAAAAAAAAAAAAAAAAAAAAAAAAAAAAAAAAAAAAAAAAACTAAAGATTTCCGTGGAGGGGAACATTTGATGAGTCTTTAAACAATTTTTTGTTGTGCCCAGTGTTTACACACTGGGCCGGTTACCGTTAAACCACTGGGCCCGGGGGTGAGGCGGGGAGGGGGAAATCTGAAAAATCGAATTGGACAAGTATCGTTCATGGGAATTTTTTTTTTCTTTTTTCAACTATTACCATGCACAATTACGTACCTTCCTTCCGCACTTTCAAGACGGTGGGGTTGTTCGCCAAGGCACCGTAAACTTGAGACCTACGAATGCATTACATACCATACACAGATGAAAAAAAAAAAAAAAATTACACTTCACTGTACATAATTCTTAACACTACTTCACAACTACTAAGTTGAAATTTTTTCACCGGGACAGCGCGAACGCAGTCCCGACTACCAAAAATTACGCGCCCGAGTTACCCACATTTGGGGTAATCGCAGAGGTCAGCTCAACCGAAGTGCAAGGGAAGAGCCTCACCCTGGGGGAACCCCCTGCTTGATCAGGGTAGCCCCTACGCCAGGTAAGTATGCTGCGCAGTGTTTCGCTTTTCTATTTCACTTGGAGCTCGGACCACCTCATCAACGTGTTTTGAGGTTATGTACTTCTACCTCCGAAACAGCTCTTTCCCCAGACATAACACTCCCGTGCCAGTTCATCACACTACATGACAGTACACACCATCAATGCAAATACAATTTCTTCCTACAACTGCCCGTTTCTACTCGCACCTCGTTTCCTTTGTTTCTGTACCCACGGCGACGGTCGACCGCCGCGTGCATTTGGTTACCCCGTTTGCCGCGTGGCGGCACTTGGTTACACCGTTTGCCGCGTGGCGGCACTCGGGTCGTCGCGTCCGCCTCGGCAAAAAGGCGGGCACCACGGCACAGTCGAGAGGGGAACTTTTTTCCATTAGCAACATACCTAGGGTTTCACGAAATATCGAGTGCCGTGTCCCACGAGGCGATTTTCGGACGATTCGCGGCTTCAGGCTGCACGACCGTACGCTATTTTCACCATTAGTGGTGGTCCGCACATTTTTCCTATATAGTCCGGATTTTCAAAGTTTCAACCGTGCTCTGGTTTCCCTTCAAACGCATAAATCTTTCGCCTTTTACTAAAGATTTCCGTGGAGGGGAACATTTGATGAGTCTTTAAACAATTTTTTGTTGTGCCCAGTGTTTACACACTGGGCCGGTTACCGTTAAACCACTGGGCCCGGGGGTGAGGCGGGGAGGGGGAAATCTGAAAAATCGAATTGGACAAGTATCGTTCATGGGAATTTTTTTTTTCTTTTTTCAACTATTACCATGCACAATTACGTACCTTCCTTCCGCACTTTCAAGACGGTGGGGTTGTTCGCCAAGGCACCGTAAACTTGAGACCTACGAATGCATTACATACCATACACAGATGAAAAAAAAAAAAAAAATTACACTTCACTGTACATAATTCTTAACACTACTTCACAACTACTAAGTTGAAATTTTTTCACCGGGACAGCGCGAACGCAGTCCCGACTACCAAAAATTACGCGCCCGAGTTACCCACATTTGGGGTAATCGCAGAGGTCAGCTCAACCGAAGTGCAAGGGAAGAGCCTCACCCTGGGGGAACCCCCTGCTTGATCAGGGTAGCCCCTACGCCAGGTAAGTATGCTGCGCAGTGTTTCGCTTTTCTATTTCACTTGGAGCTCGGACCACCTCATCAACGTGTTTTGAGGTTATGTACTTCTACCTCCGAAACAGCTCTTTCCCCAGACATAACACTCCCGTGCCAGTTCATCACACTACATGACAGTACACACCAACAATGCAAATACAATTTCTTCCTACAACTGCCCGTTTCTACTCGCACCTCGTTTCCTTTGTTTCTGTACCCACGGCGACGGTCGACCGCCGCGTGCATTTGGTTACCCCGTTTGCCGCGTGGCGGCACTTGGTTACACCGTTTGCCGCGTGGCGGCACTCGGGTCGTCGCGTCCGCCTCGGCAAAAAGGCGGGCACCACGGCACAGTCGAGAGGGGAACTTTTTTCCATTAGCAACATACCTAGGGTTTCACGAAATATCGAGTGCCGTGTCCCACGAGGCGATTTTCGGACGATTCGCGGCTTCAGGCTGCACGACCGTACGCTATTTTCACCATTAGTGGTGGTCCGCA
This sequence comes from Bacillus rossius redtenbacheri, assembly GCF_032445375.1. NCBI lineage: Eukaryota > Metazoa > Arthropoda > Insecta > Phasmatodea > Bacillidae > Bacillus > Bacillus rossius. The sequence goes on along the minus strand of NW_026962700.1, from coordinate 10,727 downwards.
CATTTTTCCTATATAGTCCGGATTTTCAAAGTTTCAACCGTGCTCTGGTTTCCCTTCAAACGCATAAATCTTTCGCCTTTTACTAAAGATTTCCGTGGAGGGGAACATTTGATGAGTCTTTAAACAATTTTTTGTTGTGCCCAGTGTTTACACACTGGGCCGGTTACCGTTAAACCACTGGGCCCGGGGGTGAGGCGGGGAGGGGGAAATCTGAAAAATCGAATTGGACAAGTATCGTTCATGGGAATTTTTTTTTTCTTTTTTCAACTATTACCATGCACAATTACGTACCTTCCTTCCGCACTTTCAAGACGGTGGGGTTGTTCGCCAAGGCACCGTAAACTTGAGACCTACGAATGCATTACATACCATACACAGATGAAAAAAAAAAAAAAAATTACACTTCACTGTACATAATTCTTAACACTACTTCACAACTACTAAGTTGAAATTTTTTCACCGGGACAGCGCGAACGCAGTCCCGACTACCAAAAATTACGCGCCCGAGTTACCCACATTTGGGGTAATCGCAGAGGTCAGCTCAACCGAAGTGCAAGGGAAGAGCCTCACCCTGGGGGAACCCCCTGCTTGATCAGGGTAGCCCCTACGCCAGGTAAGTATGCTGCGCAGTGTTTCGCTTTTCTATTTCACTTGGAGCTCGGACCACCTCATCAACGTGTTTTGAGGTTATGTACTTCTACCTCCGAAACAGCTCTTTCCCCAGACATAACACTCCCGTGCCAGTTCATCACACTACATGACAGTACACACCAACAATGCAAATACAATTTCTTCCTACAACTGCCCGTTTCTACTCGCACCTCGTTTCCTTTGTTTCTGTACCCACGGCGACGGTCGACCGCCGCGTGCATTTGGTTACCCCGTTTGCCGCGTGGCGGCACTTGGTTACACCGTTTGCCGCGTGGCGGCACTCGGGTCGTCGCGTCCGCCTCGGCAAAAAGGCGGGCACCACGGCACAGTCGAGAGGGGAACTTTTTTCCATTAGCAACATACCTAGGGTTTCACGAAATATCGAGTGCCGTGTCCCACGAGGCGATTTTCGGACGATTCGCGGCTTCAGGCTGCACGACCGTACGCTATTTTCACCATTAGTGGTGGTCCGCACATTTTTCCTATATAGTCCGGATTTTCAAAGTTTCAACCGTGCTCTGGTTTCCCTTCAAACTGCTCTTAGGTGCTACTCTGAGTGGTTTGCAGGGATTTCCTTAGTTAATTCGAGTTTTCCTCGCGTGCTTTTATAATCCGACCAGTCGTTTCTGGTGCGAAGACTTGCTGCTGGGTGCATATCCGGATCTGGTAACTCTCAGCAGCAAGCAACTGGGTCCCCCCCTGGGCATTGCTGGGGGGACTCTGCAGAAATAAATTCAACCCTCGGGTTCCACTAATTATTATTTTATTTTTATTTACAAGTTCTACTCAGCATCACTCCTATTATATTCACTCCATCTTCTTCCACCTTTAACTGACTGCTGACTGCTGCTGCTGCTTCCTGGGGCTGTCACCAGGTGGCCGAGAAGAGTAGTTCCTCCCAGGTGTGGCTCTTGGCCTGCCGACTTGATTGTTTCTCGTCGGCATGGCCGAGGGGGGGTCCGGGGAGGACCCGCCCCTGGGGGACTCCGACTTTGAGGGCCGACTCCAACCGCCATTGAGGGACTACACCAGGCCTCCTGGTGGCCACCGAGACCGGACGGGTGCCTCGGGCGATGCTGGAGCAGAGGGATGCTCGCCGCCCCCCACCCCCAGCCAGACCGGGATCCGCACCCAGGAGCGCTGCACGAAGGTGTCGGAGTCCAAGCATCACCAGATGGTGCCACCTGGCTTCTGCTCCGACACCCCCTTCACCCCGGACGTCACCATGGCAGCAACCCTCACCACCACGACCACCACCATGACGACCACGACAGTTTGCACTTTCACCCCCTCTGCTTCTCACCCCATCTCCTCACCATTCTCAGCCCCTTCCCCCTCACTGCCACTCATCCCTGTCGAGCCTGCGGCCCCCCGGGACGTGCCGATGGACACCGGCTTCAGCCTCCCCCGCCGGACGGTGAAGCGGCCGAGGATGGGGCGCGCCGAGGACCGCACCTCCATCTCCAACCGGTTTGGCGCCCTCGAGCTCGACTCCGCCGGCGAGGAGGGGACCTCGTCCCGGGACTCGTCACCTGCACCATCCACGTCATCCCGCATCTCACACCTCACCCGCCGCACCACCCCCCGACCGACTACGACCGCCGCGACTCAGCCATCGACCTCCGCTGCTCGTCAGCCGTCGCCTCGACCATCCACCTCCGCATCTGCACCTGGACCCCGCACCCGGCCTCCCACCCAACCTGCTGCCGCCCCCGCATCTGCCTCCGCCGCCGCCACCGTCAAGCCTACCCGCATGCCGCCCATCGGCTGCCGCCTCCCCATCACCACCAGCCCCTTCACCCTGGCCCAATCGTTTCAGTCGCTCCTTTCTGGCAAGCTATCCATCACCTCCGTCGACGGCCGCACCTCCTTTTACACTTCTAACGCCGCTGATCACACCTTCCTATACGACCACCTCACCCAGCTCGGCCATCAGCCTTTCACGCACCTGCGACAGGACGAGAAGGGGGACCGACTCGTCCTGAAGCGTCTCCCACTCACCACTACCCCCGAGGAGGTGCACGCCGCCCTCCTCGACCTGGACCTACCCGTTGCTTCCGTCACTCCGCTCCGCGTCACCGACACCGCCACGACCCGTCCGTTCCTGGTTAATACTCACCACCTGGGGGAGGCAGCTCCCTTCCTGGCTCTACGCTCCCTGGGCTGCTGGGTGGTCTCCGTCGAACGCTATCGTGGCAGCGGGCGGGTCCCGCAGTGTTACCGGTGCCAGCAGGCCGGCCACCCATCCACACGCTGCGAGAGGCCGGTGGCCTGTTTCAAGTGTGCCGGGCCCCACCGGTCCCGCGAGTGCACATCGACGACTCCGAAGTGCGTCAATTGCGGCGAGGCGCACTTCGCGACTTCCATGGACTGCCGGGTGAACCAGGCCTACCTCAGACGCCACCCCCCCCCGACAACAGCCTGAGGCCACCCCGGCACCGCGACCGCGACCGCCAAACTTGACCGACGCTCGTGCCTTTCCCGCCGTCACCTCCAACGCCTGGACTCGGCGCGGTTCCGCCGCCGCCACCCTGTTCCCCTCCCGCGACGGGCCATCTCCATCTGCACCTCAGGACCCCTCATCTCACCGACCGGACGCTGACGACACTTCATTCACCACGATCATACGTGACCTCATCCAGCTGTTTCGGCAGTACTTTCCCTTCATTCGCCGCACCCTGACCGCCCTGTCCCATGCCAAGTCCCCTTCGGAGAGATTCGAGGTGCTCCTCCAAGCGCTTCTGGGTCTCTTCGATGGATCCCCCGCCGCCCCTTAAGCTCCTAGTCTGGAACGCCTTTTCTTTGCTCCCTAAGCTTCTCGACTTCCTTCACCTCGTCGACGAGCACTCACCCGATGTCGTGTTCCTATCAGAGACCTGGCTGACCCCCGCTGTACCCCTCCGCGTCCCGGGATATGCCGTCCACCGCTCCGACCGTGATGGTCGGGGGGGTGGGGTGGCACTCCTGGTGCGCGACACCTTCACCCATCACCGCCGACACATTCCACCTTCACCCGCGACTGAGGCTGTGGCCGTGCGCCTGTTCGGACAGCCCTACTCCCTGACTCTAGTCTCCGTGTATCTCCCACCCCAATTTGCCTTCCCCTCTGCCGCCGTTGTCGCCCTCGGTCGGCTCGATGCCCATGTCGTGCTGGCCGGGGACTTCAACGCCACCCATCCCTACTGGGGCTGCGTCGCGGCCAACCGCCGAGGCAGCTCCCTCCGTCAGCTCCTCCGGCGTACTAACCTCTCCATCTGCGCCCCCGCCACCCCCACATTCTTCCCCGCTCAGCACCACCGTCATCCCAGTATCATCGACCTCGCCCTCACCACACCGCTCCCCATCATCTCTGGTCTCACCACGCTCACCGCCGGGGCCTCGGATCACCTGCCCGTCCTCGGCTCCCTTCACTTCTACCCCCATTCCAACCCGCACCTTCCCCGCTTCGACTTCCGCAACGCCGACTGGAATGGGTTCCAGACCACCCTCTCATCATCACTCGACCTCACCCTCCCCTTCGACACCCCCGACCGTCTCGACGCCAACGTCGTGTCATTCACCCGGGCCGTCTCTGCGGCCGCCTCCGCTCACATTCCGCTGGCCACTCCAAGTACCCGCATCACCCCCTTCCCGCCTTACCTGCGTGACGCCGTGGTCCTGCGCGACCGCTTCCGCGGCCTGTGGCAGGCCTACCGGTCCCCGTTGACACGGATGGTGTTCCTCCTGCTGCGGGGCCGGTGCCGCCGGATGGTCGCGGCGTGGAAGGCGCATTTGGAGACCCGGCGTCTCGGCTCCCTCGCCTCTGCATCCGGCTCTCTGTGGACCTACGTCCGGCGCCTCCGATCGGTCCCCACCACTATTCCCCCACTCACCCACCCGGCCGGGGTGGCGGAGACTGCCCCTGAGCGATCGGAGGCGGTCGCTGCCTATCTCGCGACCACGTTTGCCTCCGCTGACCCCCCCACCCTCTCCTCCGAGTCTTCGGACGACGGGGACACACCCCCCCCCCCTCGCACATCACGTCACTCTGCCCGTTCTTCCGGACTCTCTGCCATTCCCTCTCGCCACGCCATCGGAGGTGCGCACACTCCTCCTCCGTCTCAAGCCCCCTTCTGCCCCCGGTTCCGACTCTCTGCCTGCACCCGTCCTCCGTGCTCTTCCTCGGAAGGCGACGGTCTTCCTTACCCGCATCATCAACGCGATGTTCCTTCTCTGTCATTTCCCCACCCCTTGGAAAGTGGCCATTGTCTCACCCATACCCAAACCCGGGAAGCCCCCTTCCCTACCATCATCGTACCGCCCCATTTCTCTTCTACCCATCATCTCTAAGGTCGCAGAGCGGACCATTCTCACACGCCTTCTCCTTCACGTCAACCTCTTGCATCTTCTCCCCCATCACCAGTTCGGTTTCCGCAAACGTCACTCCACCTCCCACGCCATCGCCCGTGTGGAGGTGCTGGCTGTCCAAGGTTTCGCACGGCGCCAACACACGGGCATGGTGCTTCTGGACCTTGCCCGGGCATTTGATTCCGTGCCCCATTCACAACTCATTCACCGTCTCTCCGCCACCGACCTTCCACCTCATCTCATACGCCTCATCTGCTCGTTCCTGGGGGGTCGTACCTTCCGGGTTCGGGTGGAGGGCGAACTCTCCGACCCCCGTCACATCATGGCCGGCGTCCCCCAGGGCGCCATCCTTTCACCCCTTCTCTTCACCCTTCACATCGCCGACCTGCAACCACCACCTGGCACTCACCTGGTTCAGTACGCCGATGACACTTGCCTCCTCGCTTCCTCCGTCTCCGAGCGGATGCTCGGCGGCCGCCTGAGCCGCGGGCTCACATCACTCTCTACTCAGTTCCTCGCGCACGGCATCGGGCTGAACTGCTCGAAGACCCAATCCATTCTCTTCTCACGCATCCACCCACGCCAGGACCACCCCCCACGAGTTTCCAGCACTGCCATCCCCTGGTCACCCGAGGTCCGCTATCTGGGGGTGACCCTGGACAGTACCTTCACTTTCATCCCGCACCTTGCTTCCATGAAGACTCAATCCAGGGCGGTCTTGGCGCAGCTGGCACCGATACTGCGACCCTCATCTGGCACCCCCCTCCCGGTTCGCATCACCGCATTTCATTCCTACGTCATCCCACGCTTCACCTACGCATCCCCCGTGTGGGTTCATTCATCCCGTTTCAACCTTCGCCCCATTACCCGCACCTACTTCCTGGGGATTCGTCTCCTTCTCGGACTCCCCCGCGCCACCTCCAGGCTGACTCTCCTGGCAGACTCCGGCCTGCCCCACCTTCACCCTCTCCTTCGCTCCATGACTACTTACTTCCTACGCCGATGCCGACGCAGCGACAACCCCCTCATCCTTCAACTTGCGGAGCCGCTGCCTCCTGCACCCCACCCACGACGACCGCTCTTTTCGACTGACCACTTACGCGACGACTCCGACGACGACGCTGACGACGTCCCGGCGGCCGGTGGGCCCGGTAGATGACGACGTAGACCTCCACGTCCACCGGTAGCCTCCGCGGACCCGCCACCATAGTTCACCATCTACATCGCCACTCCGTCTTCTTCCCATCGTCATCAGCATCGCCGTTTTCTCCGCGCGGCCTCCATCAGCTGCGCGGCTCCTGGATCAGCATCTCTTCACCCCCAGCAGTCCCTCACCCCCCCTCCACCCAACAAGTAGCCGGGACCTTCAAGAACCTCCGTGTTGGCGGGGTCCAGCATCGTCATGTTCTTCATCTTTGTGTTTATGTTCTGTACAGTGTTCTTGTCAACTGCCTTGTATGTATCTTTATGTATTAAATGATGTTTTTGTGTGTGGGGCCCCTAGGGGCCCCACTTTTGAAAACAAAAAAAAAAAAAAAAAAAAAAAAAAAAAAAAAAAAAAAAAAAAAAAAAAAAAAAAAAAAAACTAAAGATTTCCGTGGAGGGGAACATTTGATGAGTCTTTAAACAATTTTTTGTTGTGCCCAGTGTTTACACACTGGGCCGGTTACCGTTAAACCACTGGGCCCGGGGGTGAGGCGGGGAGGGGGAAATCTGAAAAATCGAATTGGACAAGTATCGTTCATGGGAATTTTTTTTTTCTTTTTTCAACTATTACCATGCACAATTACGTACCTTCCTTCCGCACTTTCAAGACGGTGGGGTTGTTCGCCAAGGCACCGTAAACTTGAGACCTACGAATGCATTACATACCATACACAGATGAAAAAAAAAAAAAAAATTACACTTCACTGTACATAATTCTTAACACTACTTCACAACTACTAAGTTGAAATTTTTTCACCGGGACAGCGCGAACGCAGTCCCGACTACCAAAAATTACGCGCCCGAGTTACCCACATTTGGGGTAATCGCAGAGGTCAGCTCAACCGAAGTGCAAGGGAAGAGCCTCACCCTGGGGGAACCCCCTGCTTGATCAGGGTAGCCCCTACGCCAGGTAAGTATGCTGCGCAGTGTTTCGCTTTTCTATTTCACTTGGAGCTCGGACCACCTCATCAACGTGTTTTGAGGTTATGTACTTCTACCTCCGAAACAGCTCTTTCCCCAGACATAACACTCCCGTGCCAGTTCATCACACTACATGACAGTACACACCAACAATGCAAATACAATTTCTTCCTACAACTGCCCGTTTCTACTCGCACCTCGTTTCCTTTGTTTCTGTACCCACGGCGACGGTCGACCGCCGCGTGCATTTGGTTACCCCGTTTGCCGCGTGGCGGCACTTGGTTACACCGTTTGCCGCGTGGCGGCACTCGGGTCGTCGCGTCCGCCTCGGCAAAAAGGCGGGCACCACGGCACAGTCGAGAGGGGAACTTTTTTCCATTAGCAACATACCTAGGGTTTCACGAAATATCGAGTGCCGTGTCCCACGAGGCGATTTTCGGACGATTCGCGGCTTCAGGCTGCACGACCGTACGCTATTTTCACCATTAGTGGTGGTCCGCACATTTTTCCTATATAGTCCGGATTTTCAAAGTTTCAACCGTGCTCTGGTTTCCCTTCAAACGCATAAATCTTTCGCCTTTTACTAAAGATTTCCGTGGAGGGGAACATTTGATGAGTCTTTAAACAATTTTTTGTTGTGCCCAGTGTTTACACACTGGGCCGGTTACCGTTAAACCACTGGGCCCGGGGGTGAGGCGGGGAGGGGGAAATCTGAAAAATCGAATTGGACAAGTATCGTTCATGGGAATTTTTTTTTTCTTTTTTCAACTATTACCATGCACAATTACGTACCTTCCTTCCGCACTTTCAAGACGGTGGGGTTGTTCGCCAAGGCACCGTAAACTTGAGACCTACGAATGCATTACATACCATACACAGATGAAAAAAAAAAAAAAAATTACACTTCACTGTACATAATTCTTAACACTACTTCACAACTACTAAGTTGAAATTTTTTCACCGGGACAGCGCGAACGCAGTCCCGACTACCAAAAATTACGCGCCCGAGTTACCCACATTTGGGGTAATCGCAGAGGTCAGCTCAACCGAAGTGCAAGGGAAGAGCCTCACCCTGGGGGAACCCCCTGCTTGATCAGGGTAGCCCCTACGCCAGGTAAGTATGCTGCGCAGTGTTTCGCTTTTCTATTTCACTTGGAGCTCGGACCACCTCATCAACGTGTTTTGAGGTTATGTACTTCTACCTCCGAAACAGCTCTTTCCCCAGACATAACACTCCCGTGCCAGTTCATCACACTACATGACAGTACACACCAACAATGCAAATACAATTTCTTCCTACAACTGCCCGTTTCTACTCGCACCTCGTTTCCTTTGTTTCTGTACCCACGGCGACGGTCGACCGCCGCGTGCATTTGGTTACCCCGTTTGCCGCGTGGCGGCACTTGGTTACACCGTTTGCCGCGTGGCGGCACTCGGGTCGTCGCGTCCGCCTCGGCAAAAAGGCGGGCACCACGGCACAGTCGAGAGGGGAACTTTTTTCCATTAGCAACATACCTAGGGTTTCACGAAATATCGAGTGCCGTGTCCCACGAGGCGATTTTCGGACGATTCGCGGCTTCAGGCTGCACGACCGTACGCTATTTTCACCATTAGTGGTGGTCCGCACATTTTTCCTATATAGTCCGGATTTTCAAAGTTTCAACCGTGCTCTGGTTTCCCTTCAAACGCATAAATCTTTCGCCTTTTACTAAAGATTTCCGTGGAGGGGAACATTTGATGAGTCTTTAAACAATTTTTTGTTGTGCCCAGTGTTTACACACTGGGCCGGTTACCGTTAAACCACTGGGCCCGGGGGTGAGGCGGGGAGGGGGAAATCTGAAAAATCGAATTGGACAAGTATCGTTCATGGGAATTTTTTTTTTCTTTTTTCAACTATTACCATGCACAATTACGTACCTTCCTTCCGCACTTTCAAGACGGTGGGGTTGTTCGCCAAGGCACCGTAAACTTGAGACCTACGAATGCATTACATACCATACACAGATGAAAAAAAAAAAAAAAATTACACTTCACTGTACATAATTCTTAACACTACTTCACAACTACTAAGTTGAAATTTTTTCACCGGGACAGCGCGAACGCAGTCCCGACTACCAAAAATTACGCGCCCGAGTTACCCACATTTGGGGTAATCGCAGAGGTCAGCTCAACCGAAGTGCAAGGGAAGAGCCTCACCCTGGGGGAACCCCCTGCTTGATCAGGGTAGCCCCTACGCCAGGTAAGTATGCTGCGCAGTGTTTCGCTTTTCTATTTCACTTGGAGCTCGGACCACCTCATCAACGTGTTTTGAGGTTATGTACTTCTACCTCCGAAACAGCTCTTTCCCCAGACATAACACTCCCGTGCCAGTTCATCACACTACATGACAGTACACACCAACAATGCAAATACAATTTCTTCCTACAACTGCCCGTTTCTACTCGCACCTCGTTTCCTTTGTTTCTGTACCCACGGCGACGGTCGACCGCCGCGTGCATTTGGTTACCCCGTTTGCCGCGTGGCGGCACTTGGTTACACCGTTTGCCGCGTGGCGGCACTCGGGTCGTCGCGTCCGCCTCGGCAAAAAGGCGGGCACCACGGCACAGTCGAGAGGGGAACTTTTTTCCATTAGCAACATACCTAGGGTTTCACGAAATATCGAGTGCCGTGTCCCACGAGGCGATTTTCGGACGATTCGCGGCTTCAGGCTGCACGACCGTACGCTATTTTCACCATTAGTGGTGGTCCGCACATTTTTCCTATATAGTCCGGATTTTCAAAGTTTCAACCGTGCTCTGGTTTCCCTTCAAACGCATAAATCTTTCGCCTTTTACTAAAGATTTCCGTGGAGGGGAACATTTGATGAGTCTTTAAACAATTTTTTGTTGTGCCCAGTGTTTACACACTGGGCCGGTTACCGTTAAACCACTGGGCCCGGGGGTGAGGCGGGGAGGGGGAAATCTGAAAAATCGAATTGGACAAGTATCGTTCATGGGAATTTTTTTTTTCTTTTTTCAACTATTACCATGCACAATTACGTACCTTCCTTCCGCACTTTCAAGACGGTGGGGTTGTTCGCCAAGGCACCGTAAACTTGAGACCTACGAATGCATTACATACCATACACAGATGAAAAAAAAAAAAAAAATTACACTTCACTGTACATAATTCTTAACACTACTTCACAACTACTAAGTTGAAATTTTTTCACCGGGACAGCGCGAACGCAGTCCCGACTACCAAAAATTACGCGCCCGAGTTACCCACATTTGGGGTAATCGCAGAGGTCAGCTCAACCGAAGTGCAAGGGAAGAGCCTCACCCTGGGGGAACCCCCTGCTTGATCAGGGTAGCCCCTACGCCAGGTAAGTATGCTGCGCAGTGTTTCGCTTTTCTATTTCACTTGGAGCTCGGACCACCTCATCAACGTGTTTTGAGGTTATGTACTTCTACCTCCGAAACAGCTCTTTCCCCAGACATAACACTCCCGTGCCAGTTCATCACACTACATGACAGTACACACCAACAATGCAAATACAATTTCTTCCTACAACTGCCCGTTTCTACTCGCACCTCGTTTCCTTTGTTTCTGTACCCACGGCG